>NW_017803854.1:1707545-1728728 GCF_001625305.1 Branchiostoma belcheri | reverse complement strand
CAAAGCAAACAAAACACCACCTATTGGTACAGTACCCCCAAAGCCGTACAAAGACAGTTTCCGTTTCCTTCCAAACAAGACAAGGCTATATAGGGAAGATATGCTTCGAAATTACTATAGGCTAGTTTCAACCCTTTGCCCTGTCCTTGGTACTGAAGTACAGCTGTGTGGGTGGGAAACATACAGTACCCCTAAAGCCGTACAAAGTCAGCTTTTTACTTTTGAACAAGACAAACGACTAGGCTATTCTCAAGCTTTTGCTCTGTCCTTGGTACTGAAATACAGATGTGCGCTTTCTACGGAACAAGTGAAAAGAAGCTGAAATGTGTATGTGGCTCAATGTGCTTCAACACACCTAAGATACCGATTTTCTTTTGTTGTTGTTTTTTCCATCTGCAGCTTCAAAAGGCTGTGCTCCGTTCAGTTTCGAGTGTGATTCCCGCGGGGAGACGGAGTGTGTGTCCCTGTCCTTCTTCTGTGACTTCACCCTGCAGTGTAGCAACCGCAGGGATGAACTGCACTGTGGTAGGTTGACTTTTACATTTTGATGTGATCCAATTTTACGTTGTAAAGTTAAAGATAACAATGTTCAAACTACGTCGATTAAGGTTAGACATACAGGTAATAAATTACACAATCGATACTCAAGTAATTGGATATGTTTGGAAATTTTCAGACGTTTCAGGCAACATCCACTACGTTTTTCGCCAGTGACTGACGAAAGGCAGTGGACGCTACTTACAGTTTTCACATTCTAGCCAGTTGGTTGGGTAACCGTTTTCTTTAGCATGCTATATTGTTTCATTACGTCTTCCCTACAGTCTACCCACCGTGTAAAGACCATGAGAAGAGGTGCGGGTCTGAACAGTGCGTGCTGAAGTCGCAGGTCTGTGACGGCATTCACCAGTGTTCGGACGGGTCGGACGAGCTCCGCTGCGGTAAGACAGAGAATTAACGTTTCTTGTCCTCTCCTGTCAGACCTGCAGCTATACATCATTCGTTTTTCAGATCCAAAATGATATATCAAATGCCCGACACATGTTGGTAGCATGTTACCGTCGGGTACAAAAAATGTATGCCTCTAAAGAATTTCATCTGAAAATTTGTATGCATACCTGGGGTGGGGGTCAGCGGCAGCATTGATCTAAAAATATAAGGTCAACTGCAGTGAAATGTTAGAGGTGTGATGTTGCATATGGAGCATCGGTCGTCCCCCTTTGGACATTTGCAATGGGCAGGCATCCCTTAACACAATTTCCAGATGAGATCGTCCCTTTCAAAAGACAGATCTTGGCCAGTAAATCATTCACTTGAAGACCCACAGCACAATGTATATGGTTACGTAACGTTTAACACAATTCTTTTCCTCTTTTTTCCCGATAGACTTCTGCCCGGAGGGTTTCCAGTGTTTTGATGGGTCGTGTCTGAATATCGAGCGGTACTGCGACGGACAGATAGACTGCATGGGCTACATCGGCGAGGACGAACCCGTCAACTGTGGTACCGATTTTTGTTTGTTTGTTTGATTCATTTTCCATAATAAATACATAAATGCATAGATAAATAAAGCCTCCCTATTGCAGTTTCTTCCACAGAAATTGAACATAAGTACTACCAAAAATAACTGTTATGTTTAAGGGTCGTGTGGCGTAGCGGCATGTTATGTTTGTGGGGTCGTGTGGCGTAGCGGCAGCGTTCTCGACTCGGAACCAGAGGCCCCGGGTTCGAGTCCTGACATGCCATCGATCTTGTGCCCTTGGGAAAGACACTTTGCACGACTTTCCTCACTTCGCTCAGGTGTAAATTAGTATTTTACTGTCCCCTATGTTGGTGACGGCATTAATATAAGTTGAAAAAACTTGAGTGTGCCGTCACCACGTCTTGTGATTACATGTTTCGGAATATAAAAAAACTGTTATGTTTGTTTATTTGCATAGCCAATAAAATGCTTTACATGTAGGTACAGGTACAAGCTGTGTAAGGCCAGAGTGGAAGGTTTGAGACACTCACTGAGACAAATCTCTACTCTTTCCGAGAAGTATGGAGCGGTTAGCACCTAATTGTCATCAAAGAGGGTAAAATTTTCGGAACCGAGGAGCCTGTATCACTATGTTACTCCTGGCAACAGTCTGGCACCCAGGCGACTATATTCGTCAACTGATGTGCTTTATTTGCCCCATTTGCTTACTTGCTTAAGGCGGTCCTTCGGTTTCGAAGATGACGTCCCTCATTGTTGACTCTCTGTCTCTCTCACTCGATGTGTTCTTCGATGGCTGATTAGGCCGATTCTAGCTGCTAAGACGCGGCCGCATATCTCGCAGATGTGCTGTCCCTGCTGCTGAGCCGGCATGTGTCTTCTTGCTCTGCTTGCCTCCGCCCTCTGGTCGTAGCTGGCTGTGTACGATTCGGTAGCTGTCGAGCATACCTGTCTCCAACTTGTCCCATACAGATTACAAAAGCCCTAACTTCAGCTGCCCGGACGCGGGACAGATCCGGTGTAAGAACGGGGTGTGTGCGCGCAAGAACGAGACCTGCATCTTCAACCAGAACGACGAGGGGATCATGGTGGGGTGTCGGGACCTCACACACCTCAGGCCCTGCTGTGAGTCAAACGCGGACTTTTTTTATTCACAAAATACACATAATATAAACAAATAAGGATAAAGTGAAACCATCCAAGTGAAAGTAAAGTGAAACCAATAGAAAATAACAATCATGAGTAAAATGATAATATATCAATTATGTACAGAGAAATCCCCATTTCCCTCTGTGGTTTTCAATCTTCCCTTTCCTTGTTGAAATGAGTCGTTCTGCTTTTTCAAGGAAAATTATATACTAGTATTTAATATACGCGGACTTTCTTGGCGACGCCACAGGGGCGAGCCTACTTCAAGAATTTTAATTATTTATTTATATATTACAGTTTTCCACATACATGGAAGGTATGGTGGAACAGGTGGACAAGCCACCATGCCACCTTTTTAGCTTTTGCACTGGAAGTTCTGAAATATCTTCTTTTTTTTTCATTTTGATGGAAGGACAACCAAACAAAAATAGTAAAGACTATACGATAGTTGACCCTTGAGACATAAACCACTCTACTTCCGACATAAACATTAGAAAACTATAGACAGGACGTGCACAATACATTGCGGGTTTCACGCAGGCACAAAACGTTCTGTCGTACGTTCTAGTTGACTCATAATAAGTAACGCCTGGTATTGCTGAGGCTTTGTCAAAGATGGTGACTACAAAATTTCTTTTCTTTTGTTGTGCAGCGAAAGAGTTTGTGTGTCCGATAAACCACCTGCAGTGCAACCTGGGATACTGCATCCCACAGCACTTGCGCTGTGACGGGAAGATGGACTGTTCCACTGGCGAGGATGAGGAAAACTGCGGTGAGAGGGAATGAGAGAATTATTTAATCAATTAGTTACTTAAAAACGAAAGAAGGAAAGAAAGAAAATGACAGAAAAGTGAATCAATTATGATTGAAAGGAGAAAGAAGAGAGGAACAAGGGATGGGGCAACAATTAATGAATGAGGGATAAGTAATGAAAGAGGGAGGAAGAAGGGGAGGAACAAGGGATAGATTTAAAAAGAAGGGAGAAAACAAGCCAGGCAATGAATGAACGAGAGTAAAGGAAAGGAATAAGCAATGGAAGAATGAATAAAAGATTGAATGAATAATGAATGAATTAAATAAATAAATAGATAAATAAACAAAGGCTTTTTGTTGTAGGCTATGCGGTAGCTGTTGTACGTCACCCTACATGACTTTGCGTTGATACTTTTTAACTTCTTACTTTGGTGTCCCAGAAAGTTACACGTGCCCGGGCGCCCACCGGTGTAACGGGTTCGGCAGCTGCACGCCGATGGAGAACCGCTGTGACGGCACCAGGCAGTGTCCGCGGGGAGACGACGAGTTCAACTGCGGTAAGAGGTCTTACACGTGCGACCGTCGTACGATTGTTGCACGATCGCTGTACGATTGTAGTACGATCGCTGTACGATTGTTGTACGGTCGCTGTACGATCGTTGTACGATTGTTGTACGGTCGCTGTACGATCGTTGTACGATTGTTGTACGGTCGCTGTACGATCGTTGTACGGCTGTTGTACGGTTGTTGTACGCTTGTTGTACGATCGCAAACTGAGGACATTCAAAGATAGTCTTGCATGAGTCCCACAGCTGTTTAAAAAAGTCCTCGCCCCACGTGGTGCATAGGGCGGCGCCCATCTCCGGTTCAGTAGCCCTTGGGTCACACAATCGTGCAAAGACTACAGCAGGGGGCTAGTCAACTGGTAGTGGTGTGAGTTCAACTCCCATACTCTTTCCCAAATGTCGAGTCCTTAGCAGAGAAAGCAGTATGTACCATTTGAAAGTCTTTGGTATGACTCGGTTGGGGATCGAACTCACGACCTCCCGAGTGCAAGGCGAACACTCTACCCACTTGGCCATTGCACCTGCAGGTGGCCTGTGTGGAAAAGACTGACTTAGATCCTTATTGCATGTTGCTTTTGTCGCAAGTTCTCACAATCAGCTTGAAAATTCTATGTGACTTCCTTACCAGGTATCGAGTGCCCTACTGGATGCAACTGTGAGGGGCTGTCTTTCTTCTGTCAAAACAACAAGTTTGACGTGACGCTGGATAAACTGTCCAAGCTACTCCGCAAACTGTGAGTGGTATATTATAATACATTCCCTAAATACCCATCTTCCTTTAGATTTATCCCAGGTAGCTAGTTGATGATCTAGTCAATTCAAGACAGTTCAGAAAAGGTTGGATTTATTTACCAATGGTAGTAAATACCAGTAAAGTTGGGTAAAGTTTACTTTGTAAACAGCACTAAAGTGTCTTGACCAATGGTATGTTATTGTTATTCCTTTATATATTCTTCCCAGGTAGTTGATTGGCTGTCTAGGTAATTTGATTGTGTGTCTTGGCCAATGGAGTATTGTTATGATTCCTTTAAAACTTTCCAAGGTAGTTGATTGGTTGTCTAGATGATTTGATAAAGTGTCCTGACCAATGGTGTGTAACAGTGGGGGTTTATAGGCGCTACCAACTGATCCGTCTGACGGTTCTAGACCTTTTAGCCGAATGGTTAGAAGCTTGGGGTTATGAGCTGGCGCCCGGGTTTGGCGTGGGTTCAATCCCCGGCCAGGTGTGTCTTTCTTTTTCTACTCTCCTAATTCTTACACAGTGACGCGAGTAACGCCCGTCTGCTGGAGATCCAACAGGCGGTCAGGCTGGACGGTAACGGGACGGCGCTGCAGAACGAGACCCTGCTCGACCTCTCCAACTTCAAGCTGATGGGCGAACTGTAAGCCTTTACGTATATTTACAAACTATTCTTCTGTTAACTTCCCAAAACCCACAAATTTTAGAAAAGGTGGGACATTACGTCTTCCATTGTTTACAAAAGAGAAGTCAAACCCTTCAGACATAGCTATAGTTTTAGTCAACTACTTTTCATCATGTAGATACTATTGTATAATAATATAATCTGTTTCAATACTGTTGTATGTTTATGATTTGCAATTAGCCTCCGGGCACGAATTTGCAATAAAAACTTCTATATTTACAATCACAGAATTCGAAGTAAACGCATTGTTTGTGCTCTGTTTCTTCATTTTCTCCAAACACGTAAGGTCAATGACCCGGACCAGGCGTCTGTCACCATGGTAACTGGCGCTGTGGTGTTGTATTACATTATGTAGCAGAGGCTTTTCACCATTGTATGATAAGAATAAACAGAACAGTGTCTGTATGCACGTAATTTGTCCCTCGTTTTTTCCAGCATTTTGAGGAACACAAGCTTGCACTACATCGGCAACAGCACTCTGGAGGTTCTGGCTAACTTGTATTACCTGTGAGTTATGCTTTAAACCCCGACAACATAACGTCATAGAATTAAGGGAATAGTCGAAGTCAATTTTTCAGAAAACCTCAAATAGTATCTGTATCGGTATAGCCGGTATAACCGCCCTTCGGCGTAGCATACCAGCTTCGCAGGCACGCGGCGCGGCGGCAGCTAGCTATATCACACCGAACGACTTAAAAAAGACGATCTGAAGGAGAATTAAAATGCAAAGGTTTTATAGAATGATAATCCTGGCAGTCCTCGTATCTTAATAAAATACATGTTGTAGATAAAGTAAAAGTAAAGTGATGCTTATTTCCTTTCTTTCTTTTCCACAGTGATCTGAGCTTCAATGAGATTACTTCTCTCGAGGGACAGCCTTTCAAGTACCTCCGAAGGTTGGAGTTCCTGTGAGTAACCCGTGGTTTTGTGGTTTATTTATCTGTTTTACCGATTTTTACGTCTCCAATCTAGTTGCTACAGCTGATATACTGATAACAGTGACTGGCACAATATATTATGAGACGACATTCATAATCCGACTGTAAATAAGTCATAACCCAATATTTCACATAAAACTATATGGAAATTGTTGATATTATTGTCCATGGTACATTATAGTACGAATTGAAATATCAATTGCGTTGCTGTTTGCTATGACAAGGTTTTTAATGGTTCAAACTCATTTTCTTTCTGTAGAGACCTCAGTAGCAACAAGATCCTCAGTGTGGACAACGGCGCTTTCATGCTCGCACCGAACCCTTCAGATCCAACCGCAACTTCGAAGCTCGTCAACTTGTAAGTTGAATTTATCTTTTTGGATTTGGATGTTTTGGGGGATAGATGTATGGGATCAAAAATATCTCTATACCATTCTAATCGACTTTCATCCCATTGATATATTATTTCCACTCAGATGTGTTTACTCGAATCCTGTACTGGCCACACTTTTTAAACCTTTGTAATTTATGTACTACGTGTATTTGTACATTTGTCATTGTTCCTCTTTCCTCTTTCGTATAGTGGCCTGAAACAAAGACTAACTTAATATATATATCAAATGACAGATACATATTGGGAACTAAAATGAGACTCAAAACACATAGCACCAATGACCAATATCCAGATTGTGCCGTCTCTTTTTCTAGGCGTCTCCAGGACAACCAGATCACCAACTTTGGTCCGGGCATGTTTGACGGCCTGACGGAGCTCAGTGAGTTGTAAGTGCCACGTTCATCACTGGCATATATCTACCTCCTTTCTTCTTTTGAAATTCACTCATTCGTATCAGCCTCTATGTATGAGCTTTAGTTAATTTATATGTTATAAAATCAATGTGTCCAAATGTCTCTGTGAAGTAAAACCTGTTTGTAAAAAAAAATGTTTGCCTTTCTATAAGAATATTATTTAAGCTATAGTTGAGAAGCAGTTCGTCGAGTTTGTCCAACTGAAAAACCAACATGTTACATTTTTCCCTATCTTCTTTCAGCTGTTGTTTAGGCTTAAAACAGGTTCTTCTTCTTTGATATAGGCAGCCAACATTGTCAGGTTAGCATCTAATAAAAAAACATTCATTTGACTTCATATACTCTGTCTTGCATTCATTCTAGGCACACCGATAGCTACTTGTTCATCTGCGTGGCTCTGACGCAGACCAAGCACCTCGACACGTTCAGCCCTCAGCCCAACGAGCTGTCGTCCTGCGAGGACCTGATCGCCCGACAGGGGCTGCGCGTGGTCATGTGGGTCTTCGCCAGCTTCGCCATCCTCGGCAACGGCTATGTCATCATCCGGAGGATCATAGGTGTGTTTTTTTTTATTTCCAACATGTAATCACAAGACGTGGTGACGGCACAAGTATTTTCAACTTATATTAATGCCGCCAGCAACACAGGGGACAATACAGTACTCATTTTCACCTGAGTGAAGTGAGGAAAGTCGTGTAAAGTGCCTTTCCCAAGGGCACAAGATCGGTGGCATGTCAGGACTCGAACCCGGGACCTCTTGATTCCGAGTCGAGCACTCTGCCGCTACGCCACACGACCCCACCAATAGGTGTGTTGAAGGCTTGAACTAAGTGTGACGTCAACACTGGGTCAAAGGTATCTGGTAGACGATGTCGGCCCCCGTCGCGGTTAAGTGAAGGGTGGCGGGCCCTGATGTAAATAGCCTTCTTCACCCCGCTCAGGAAATAGTCGTGTTCAGTTAAACATGTAACTACCAACACAGATTAACTTTCATGATATTGTATCTATATTTATCTATCTATAGCCGAGTTCGACCAGTCCCTGGGAAAGAGCCGCGTGCAGAACATCCTGGTGCTGAACCTCGGAGTGGCTGACCTGCTGATGGGCGTGTACCAGATGATCGTGGCGTCCGTTGACGAGTACTACCGCAACGTCTACATCTGGAACGACGAGAAGTGGCGCACCAGCCGGCTCTGCGAGTTCGCAGGCTTCGTCTTCGTCGTGTCCAGCGAGGTTTGTTTGTTTGTTTGTTTGTTTGTTTGTTTGTTTGTTTGTTTGTTTGTTCATTGAGATCTCCGGGAAACCTTCTCTCCGTGGCAAAAACTCCCTCGGCGGTAAAATCGTCCCTCCGCGGCATAACTCGCGCCGCTCACAGAAAAAATAACGCCGACGCCCAACAAGTCTGCGAAGGAGGCTATCCATTAGTATGGTAAATTACATACTATTCTTCCTGGAGTCCAGCAACATAAGATAAGATAAAATAATAATAATAAGTCAGTTGTTACTCGCCCACAACAAAACCCTGTTGCCGCAAGCACCCTTGTCCCTGTGTGACTGTGTGTGTCCATACAGTCATTTATTGTGATCTTAAATGTTGGTTGGTTTGCTATATATGATCATGTTGTTGTTTGGTAGTGTGTTATGACTTTTTGTACTCCTGTATAGAAAAGTCCTGGGTAAGGCTTTAGTTTTGGGCTTGGGTAGTGAAAAACCTCCTTTCTGTGATAATAGATTGCCCAACCTATGATGAAAACCAACGAAAATTGTTACAACATATTACATGTCAGACCAATATAACACTACCCCATACAAAGACAGAGATATTCTATATGTTACTATCATGCCCTGTCAACATTTCCACTTGTGTAGGCCAATTTGTACACAATTCAATGACAAAACGAGAAAACGTAATTAATTCCTGACACAATTTATTACTACATTGTATTAATAGAGTTAGATTAGTATAATTAGTGTCTCTCTTTTGTTATACATTGTTTATGAAGCAGACCAGATTCCTATTACAGTTAGTAGAACTGTTAGATATTCTCAACACCACCATATGTGTATGTTAACGCCACAAACTATGTATGTATCATTCTGCCATACGTTGTACCCGCTACATCTGTTGCGCAATAAAGTTCTTCTTCTGTGACAACCAGGTGTCGGTCTGCTCCCTGGTCCTGATCACCGTGGACCGCTTCATCTCCGTCGTGTTCCCCTTCAAGACGGAGTGGAAGATCAGCGTGAAGCAGGCCATGACGATGATGATCGCGATCTGGGGCATCGTGGCCTTCCTTGGAGTGTTCCCTCTCATGGACGTGCCGTACTTCCAGGTAAATACCGCGCTTGGCTCCCATAACGCCATAACTGTGGCGTCGGGTGGCGTAGTGGTAGATCATTCGACTGTGAACCGGGAGACCCGGGTTCGAACCCGAGTCATACCCGGGACATGTCTGAACATGCGCCCCGACGTTGTGCCCTTGGGAAAGGCACTTTACACGACTTTCCTCACTCCACCCAGGTGTGAATGGGTACCTAACTTCGGTTGGGGAAAGCCGTATTGAGGTCACCTTGTGGCGCCGAATGGCAGCCGCACAGACCCTTGCGACAGTTCCACAAAAATTGTGGAGAAAATATAATGTGTTATCATGTGTATTACTTGTTTGTTGTGATTTGTATGGATTATTATGTGATACCCTGCATCAATTCAGCCGTCAAAGGCTGCAACTGCACGGGTACTGTTTGGACAATAAAAATAATAAAAAAAATATTAAAAAAAATAACAAAGGGGGGGTCCACAATAGAACACTCAGGAATAGCACGAATCTGACACAGTTTAAGTGCCGGGCACAGCGTATGCTAAACAGTACACTACCTTATTGTGTTCACCTGCTGAACGACAGTTGATGTTAATTAATGTTATAACAGAATTTTCAGTCGTCATAGTAGTGATTTTCCAAGATTTACGACTTCTTTTAATTATTATTTGTAATGTGTAATGCTTAAGTCCTGATAATATTTGAAGGACGTGTTTGTGTACAGAAACCGCAATTTAGCACTGGTGCTGCAAAGGTTACGTTTTTTATATTGAATAAACCATTTTCTATCTCTCTCTCTCTCTCTCTCTCTCTCTCTCTCTCTCTCTCTCCCCTACTTCCAGGACGAGTTCTACGCCCGCTCCGGAGTGTGCCTGCCCCTCCACATCACCGCGGAGCGCCCGCCCGGGTTCGAGTACTCCGTGGCCATCTTCATGGTCTTCAACTTCATCGCCTTCGTGCTCATCATGGGCAGCTACATCGCCATGTTCGTCTCCGTCCGCAGCGCCGGGAAGGCGTCCGGAGAGGCCGCGGGAAAGCAGAAGGCCGGCCAGACCCAGACCATGACCACCCGCATGACCATGATCGTGCTGACCGACTTCTTCTGCTGGTTTCCCGTCACCCTCATGGGCATCATGGCCCTCACTGGTGTCGCTCTGCCCGGGGAAGTCTTCGCCTTCACCGCCGTCATCATCCTCCCGATCAACTCGGCCCTCAACCCGGTCCTGTACACCGTGTTGGCCATCAAGGCCAGGGGGAAGAAGAAGCCGCCAGGGCCGGTTCCTCCCGGAGGCAAGAAGCCCGGAGGGCCCGGTGGGCTGGCCGGGAAGAAGGGTGGCGTTCCTATAGGGGGAAAGAAGGCTGGCGGTCCAATGGCAGGAAAGAAGGCTGGCGTAGGAGGCAAGAAAGCCGGCGGTCCTGGTGGCGCCGGAGGCCGGGGGAAGAAAGCGGGCGGCCCCGGCGTTGTTGGGGGGAAGAAACCCGGTGGCGGGGCGGGCGGTAGGAAGGCCGGCGGAGCCGGGGTTGTAGGCGGCAAGAAACCTGCCGGGCCCGTCGTTGGAAGAAAGAAGTAGTGAGCTGAAGTATGGCGTGCCTATGAAGGCGGCGGCACGAATGAAACAAGCAAACAAAACCAAGGAGTTACGTTGGCAGGGACCCTCGTACCTTTGCCTTACGAGGACGGCTGAGTGTACTATATAACCCGGTGGCATAGCCCAATGAAAGGCAATAATGTAACTAAACTATGTCCAATCGGACTCTTTCCTCTAAGCAGAATTGTTTATTGATACTATGATTTTGTAATGTTAATGATGATAGTGAAGTTAAGTAACCAAGATCAGCGACAGTAAGCGACACCTTTTAGGTTGACACATATAACTTATGTTGACATTGACAGATAGTTAACATGGGCAACTATACTCTATAGTCTATTTTGGATTCCTTTGTATATGTTGTATATAATCTAGAGTCCACGAGTCCAAGTAGTCAATTGCTCAATTAACTGCCTATAAATCTGATATTTTAACCTTTTAAACACAGTAGTTTGCTGGTCTGAATGTTGTACTACTTGTAGTGTGTAACAAACTGAATAAAGACTCTAAAAATGGGAACTATGCGGCTCTTATTCAGAGACCTTCAGTGGTGCAGGGTGTTTTGTAATATCGCTACTTCTGGTTTATACAACGTATTCAGCAGGTGGACATTCGTATGAGTTTTGGTCGGGCATCACTGGCTATATAGTTTTGGAATACTTAGTGCGAAGCGTTCATCATGTGCTGTGACATGTATTCATCGGCTAACATCTAATAATTGCAATAATTTTGTAATAACTGCTGTTTTTGTTGTTGTTGGAACCCTTTACGTTGAAATCTTTCAGTTGTGCTTTATTATGAGATGCCATACCACGGTTTATGTAAGTCAGGCTTGAATAACTGTTCAACTGTTCAATCACGGAGTCATCTGATGATATAGGACACCGACAGCGTCAGACACGAAGGAAGTTATTAAAAACTTACTGTAAAAAATCGGCCACTGAATAACTTCGACGTCAGGAGAGAGTGTATACAAAGGTTGCTACCGACAACAACAATTTTCTCCCTATAAGGTAATACGTTCTAGCGCCTGAATAGATTGACTGCCAGTACATGCTACGTTGGGTACACAGCGGCCTCGTTTCTCTGTTCAGATAACCAGGAGGAACACCATTCCAGGCTAAGCGACGGCTTAAAAAGCTGTCAATATGGAAGAAGACACGGACGGTTCGCCGGTAGAAGATGACATGGACCACGTTCTGTCCATCGGCTCAACATCTCGCGATCTGCAGACGGCGTATCTCATCATCAGCCTGGTGTTGTCGGTAGGATGCGGCCTGCTGCTCATCTTCCTGGTTTGGAAGAAAGAGTATCTCCAAAAGCCCAGCCACTACCTGCGGTGTAACCTGGCGGTAGACGACATCGTCTTCACCAGCTGCCTGATTCCCGTCCGTATCTACGCACTTTTCCGGCAAGACGCCAGCGGAGGACAAGCGTACTGCTCGGCTGAAGCAGTGGTAGCGCCCGTATTTGGGATGTCTACGTATTACACATACCTCATGATGGCAGTAGACCTGTACTACTTCGTGTGCCACCCCCTACACTACCACGACAAAGTCACGACCAAACGCGTGGTCCTGGGCATCCTGGCGTTCAGGGTCTTGTCCCTCTTCGGCGGACTAGCGCCAGTGGCCTTCGGCGGACTGCCAGAATACAACCATCGTTGTGGAAGGGAGCCTGCGAACAGTACTGCCTTATCTGCCATCTTCAGAAACATGACCATACTTCTCGTGCTACTTGTTGTTCTCTCCGTCCTAGTGATCTACTGGCGTATCTTCAAGGAGGCCAGAAGGCAACAGGAAAGGGACGAGAACCGTGACCTGTGGGTGTTCCAGACCAAGGCATTCAAAGTGATGGTGCCGCATGCCACGATCTTGACTGCATCCACAGCCACTATTGTTTTCCGAGTAGCCATTTGGCGAGCTGTGATCACAGAGGAACAGATGTCCCTTCGCGGCCTGATGATCGCTGAACGCACGGCCATCCTACTTGTCCTGTCTCTATCGTCCGTGGCGAACCCCGTCATCTACAGCTTCCGGCTGCCAGAGTTCCGCCGAGCCTTAAGGGAGCTGTGCGGATGGCCGACCAACGCCAACCCACCGCCGCCGCCGGCACCGACACGGCGGCATCGCCAGGACGACACGGAGATGGTCGCTATCACCGGTCCCAGGCGGCGCGGGGCACCGGCTTCGGAATTGGCGCCCGCTCAAACCTCTTCAGCGGGCCTGACCATACAGCCCACGGCGGAGGACATGCCTTCCGACCAGGCAGAAAGGCAGACAACACAGGCAGACACGAGCCCCGGACCACCAGCGTCCCGTGCAGGACACCGTGGCCGCGAGACCGCCTCGGGGAGACCGACCCGGCTGACAGTGCGGGCGGAGGTGCACGCCGAGCCGAGGCCCTGTCCCGGACATGAGGACGCGACGGTAGTCCTCCCCGGGCAAGTAGACACGGATGCCGAAGAAGAGGACGTCCCTACACTAACGTTGGACACCGACGAGCCAAAAGTGGGACGCACTTTGGACCGTCCACCTTCGCGGCCGAGGGTGACATGGGAGGAAAATGCAGGCCAGGGCAACGAAGGCAAACCGTAAAAGAAGAGACGCTGAAATAAGGATTGTCGTGAAACGTAGAAACGAAACTAGACTGTAGAATAGATGTGGACAAATACAGGAGCAGAAGTACCAAAGGACAACTGTGTTCATTCGACGTACGTTGAAAATACATTTGCATCTGAAATTGGACAAATGAACAGTTTAGACAAAGAAGAGTTTGGGATTATGAGCAGGGCCAGTGTATCATCGACAATCCACAGATCCACAGGGGCAGAGGTAGGCTTGTCTTTACCAATCATCATTTACTTGACATCTGTAAGACAGAATACTGTTCCACAGTCATGATCCATGCAACCTGGAACTACAAATGTTGGCTTTCCTTAACATAATGTTGTAATACTCGGGGGGCATCTGAAATCACATATTTAAGCAGCCATACCGTTGCAGACCCCCGCATATCTGTATCAGTATAGCCGGTATAACCGTCCTTCGGCGTAACACACCAGCTTAAACGAATTCTTAGATCTAAATCCTATTTGGGTCCGTCAGTTCTGACTCTTAGTTAGTCGAGCATGTCTATAACATTTATGTATTTGACTAAGGGAGAAGAGATGCTAATTACAGTAGCCAGAAATTAGTCAAATGCCTAGGAGTGTTCTCTAGCCTTGCACTCAGAAAATTTGTGAGAAACGAAAAGCAGAATAATTTTGTAAAAGACATATTCATGCTTGCAGAGAGCGCTTTAGCGATTCCTAGAAGATGCACATTTCGTGTTTCGTGGTTCAGTCTGGTTGTAGTCAATGTGTCACAATGTAGACTAAAAACGTAACGTGATGTACAGAATGATATATTCTTTATATATGCATAAATGTTCTTGTCGTTAGACATTGATAATTGTCTCATACAAAAAAATGTACAGTTCAATGTGTCAAATTGTAGTTCCAGAGATTTAAACTATATATATTTAAGAGTCATTGCACGAGAAAAACGGACAAAACTAGGCAGAGGTCGGAAGATGGGGGTCGACCAAATCGGCTCATACTTTTTATGTATAATATGCATATGTAACTGTTCATAGTTGATTCAAAGACATCTAGAGTTCCAAGGTAGGATTTAACGGTATATCATTTCATTCTGTCTGTGGCTCTTAGTAGTCTTACGTATTGTTTTATATGTCATGTAGCCCGTATACGCTGGTCAGCAGCCAGTTGTAAATTGTTACTGTATCTGTATAGTCGGTATAACCGCCCTTCGGCGTAACACACCAGCTTATGTGCCATTTACACTGATACTGAGTTTGCCATGTTTCGAAGTTCTAGGGCAGTAAAGTTTGATGTGCAGTAGGGCATGTTTTGGCTTTTGCATATCGCTATGGAGCTCTTTGCTCTTTTTCGTGTAATGTAGCCCATATACGCATCGACTCCAGTAGCTAGTTGCAAATTGCCATTTTCTGTAGTTAGTTGCAAATTGACGCATGTTCTGTAATTTGTATTATATTCTCAGTGGCTATGTTGCGATGTAGTTGCAGTGGAATAAAATTTGGTTGCTTGTTGTACATATATTGGCTTCCTAGTATCTTTGGTATACGTTAATTATCATTTCTCAGTTTTTGTCTATCATGTACGGATCGTCGTCGCAAGACAGGGCTCGAAATACTGGGTGCATGTGCACCTTAGTGCACCCAAATTTGGAGCTGTGCACCCAATTTTTCATGTGGGTGCACCAGTGCACCCAAATATTTTCGTACGTATGATGTTAAATGTATTGTAGTATACAGCATATTCTTAACATCTAAGTGTTAGAAACATAATAAAATCATTGTTATGATACTTTCTTATGAAATAGTTAGTTTGTAATTAGTTTTTGTTGACATTCTTATTTTATCTTATATGGTGCACCCAAAATATTTTCTGTGCACCCAATTTTTTAGGTTGGGTGCACCAGTGCAGGCTATTCTCAAAAATACATTTTGAGCCCTGCAAAACATAAACACTTTTTTTTTACGAATTGGCATATCACTATACAGGCTTGCATCTAGATGGTTCCTGCTCAGTTTGAAACCTTAAACGTTGCGTCTATTGGCATATTTCTTATCACTACTTCTGGTTCATACAACCTGATTAGCATGTGAATATATTTGTGTTTTGGTCGCGTGTTTCTGGCTATACATTTGCTATACTGGCTATACAACACAGGCCTCGAAATTAACTACAGCACTGTCCCAAAAATAAATTTCAAATGTCCGGAAGTGAGGATGAACTGTCCCATCCTGTTTTTCGGGAAGTATTGTATAACTTGAAGTTCAATTTGAAGTCAACTTTATTTTGCTTAAGTTCTGACTCCCAGGCGCACTATAATTGTCCCAAAAAATGTCCCAAAGTGTCTTTTTAGTTGTCCCAGCCTAAATTTTAGGGGTCAGTGGCCATTGGACCACCTTTAATTTCGAGCCCTGCAACACCGGCTGCGGCACATGTACAGCGCCCCCCCCCCCACACCTTGATTCAGAACCGCGCCTATTTGGTTTTATGTATGCATGGATTAGGATTAAGTTGAGGTACGGTTCTGGATACGCGAGGACTATCCAACATTGTCCCTGAGCATGTTTTGGGATACAGCACCGTGTTGTGGATACCAAGGACATTAATATAACGTTACATGTACTACGAAGTTCCACACTCCGGGACCTCGGCTCTCAGTGTTAGGGGGACCTGATCGGAACCCGTCTCTACTCTCAGAGGATAAGTCCGGTAAAAAAAATTGACGATAACTGTCACAAATACAACGAGCAGCCTGGGTACAGCCGTGGCGACTCTTGAATCGGGTGCATGTTGCTGGTAGTGTTATATATTGTGAGGGCTATACGTAAGACCACTGGTAGTAGCAGCGAAATACGTCCAACTGTGCCCAAAATAGCCACAGCTAAAGATAGCTAAGGTTGTTAATTGCCATTCCCTTCATGAAACGCGTTCTTTGTACTCCAAGAGTGGTGTAAGTGCCTTACTTACAGCGGGAGGGGCTATTCATGAAAATACGGAATACTTTATGAGAATACCGGAATATTCATAAGGCCACAGCAGGTATATTTTATGGATGACATCCACCACAGACTCCAAATCTAAGGCGATAAGGCAAAAAAAGACAATGGGAGAAAAGAAAAGCTTTCCACATTTCCTAATTTCTTTTAAGATGTGTTACATGTTAATATATTTATTTGCATACTCGGGACACCTTAAATGAAGCCGTTACCCGCTTTTCACAGGTGACAGTCGCGAACAGTTTTATCTCTAGTGGAAGCTAAAAGGTGAGTTTTTTTTACATAGATCAGGCCACTAACTTTTACCATAATTTCATCCTGTACATGGCCATACATGTCATGTAGCCCGTATACGCTGGTCAGCAGCCAGTTGTAAATTGTTATCTGTATCAGTATAGCCGGTATAACCGCCCTTCGGCGTAACACACCAGCTTCTGTATCTGTATAGCCGGTATAACCGCCCTTCGGCGTAACACACCAGCTTATGTGCCATTTATACTGATACTGAGTTTGCCATGTTTCGAAGTTCTAGGGCAGTAAGGTTTGATGTGTAGTTGTGCATGTTTTGGCTTTCGCATATCGCTATGGAGCTCTTTGCTCTTTTTCGTGTAATGTAGCCCATATACGCATCGACTCCAGTAGCTAGTTGCAAATTGCCATTTTCTGTAGTTAGTTGCAAATTGACGCATGTTCTGTAATTTGTATTATATTCTCAGTGGCTATGTTGCGATGAAGTTGCAGTAGAATAAAATTTGGTGGGTTGTTGTACATATCTTTGGTATACATTAGTTTATCACTTCTCATTTTTTGTCTATTATATACGGGTCCTTGTCGCAAGACATAAACATTTTTTTTACAAATTTGCTATATCACTATGCAGGCTTGCACCTAGATGGTTTAACCTTCTAAGCTTTTTAAAAATCTTAAACGTTGCGTCTATTGGCATCTTTATTATCGCTACTTCTGGTTCATACAACCTGATCAGCATGTGAATATATCTGTAAGGCCACACCAAGTTAATTTTATGGATGACGTCCTTTGGAGACCACAAAACTAATGCGAGAGGGCGAAAAAAAAATCCAGCCAAAAAAGAAATGCTGCTTAACCACAGGAATACAAAGCCGATAATGCGGATTGAACCACCGGACACAGTGACTGCATCAAACAAACAAGTCTTTATTTGCAGGAGGTAGATGTACATGTAGATAGTCTTATTCTGGTCTCATCCTCCTTCACAGCTTCCTCCTTCACAGCTTCCTCCTTCACAGCTTCCTCCTTCACAGCTTCCTCCTTCACAGCTTCCTCCTTCACAACTTCCTCCTTCACAGCTTCCTCCTTCGCAGTTTTACTATTGTTACAATATGGAAGAAGACACGGACGGTTCGCCGGTAGAAGATGACATGGACCACGTTCTGTCCATCGGCTCAACATCTCGCGATTTGCAGACGGCATATCTCATCATCAGCCTGGTGTTGTCGGTAGGATGCGGACTGCTGCTCATCTTCCTGGTTTGGAAGAAAGAGTATCTGCAAAAGCCCAGCCACTACCTGCGGTGTAACCTGGCGGTAGACGACATCGTCTTCACCGGCTGCCTGATTCCCGTCCAAATCTACGCACTTTTCCGGCAAGACGCCAGCGGGGGACAAGCGTACTGCTCGGCTGAAGCAGTGGTAGCGCCCGTATTTGGGATGTCTATGTATTATACATACCTCATGATATCAGTCGATCTGTACTATTTCGTGTGCCATCCCCTACACTACCATGACAAAGTCACGACCAAACGCGTGGTCCTGGGCATCTTGACGTCCAGGGCCTTCTCCCTTCTCTTCGGACTAGCGCCTGTGGCCTTCGGCGGACTGCCAGAGTACAACCAGCGTTGTGGAAGGGAGCCTGCGAACAGTACTTCCTTATCTGCCATCTTCAGAAACATGACCATCCTTCTCACACTATTTGTTGTTCTCTCCGTCCTAGTGATCTACTGGCGTATCTTCAAGGAGGCCAGAAGGCAACAGGAAAGGGACGAGAACCGTGATCTGTGGGTGTTCCAGACCAAGGCATTTAAAGTGATGGTGCCGCATGCCACCATCTTGACTGCCTCCACAGCCACTGTCGTTTTCCGAGTAGCAATTTGGCGAGCTGTGATTACAGAGGAACAGATGTCCCAACCCGCCCTGATGATCGCTGAACGCGTGGCCGTCCTCCTGGTCCTGACGCTATCGTCCGTGGCGAACCCCGTCATCTACAGCTTCCGGCTGCCAGAGTTCTGCCGAGCCTGCAGGGAGCTGTGCGGATTGCCGACCAACGCCAACCCGCCGCCGCCGGCAGCGACACGGCGGCATTGCCAGGACGACGCGGAGATGGCCGCCGTCACCCGTCCCGGGCGGCGCGGGGCACCGGCCTCGGCACTGGCGCCCGCTCAAACCTCTTCAGAGGTCCTCATCGTGCAGCCCACGGCGGAGAACATGCCCCCTGACCAGGCAGAAAAGCAGGCAACACAGGCAGACACGACCCCCGGACCACCAGCGCCCCGTTCAGGACACCGTGGCCGCGAGACCGCTTCGGGGCGACCGATCCGGCTAACAGTGAGGGCGGAGGTGCACGCCGAGCCAACGCCATGTCCCGGACAGGAGGACGCGACGGTAAACCTCCCCGGGCAAGTAAACACGGATGCCGAAGAAGAGGACGTCCCTACACTAACGTTGGACACCGACGAGCCAAACGTGGGACGCACTTAGACTTTGGACCGTCCACCTTCGCGGCCGAAGTTGGCATGGGAGGAAGATGCAGGCCAGTGCAACAAAGGCAAACCGTAAAAAAAGAGATAAGGACTGTCGTGAAACGAAGAAACGAAACTAGACTGTGGAATAGTTGTGGACAAATACAGGAACAGAAGTACCAAAGGACAACTGTGTTCATTCGACGTACGTTGAAAATACATTTCCATCTGAAATTGGACAAATGAACAGTTTAGACAAAGAAGAGTTTGGGATTATGAGCATGGCCAGTGTATCATCGACAATCCACAGATCCACAGGGGCAGAGGTAGGCTTGTTTTTACCAATCATCATTTACTTGACACCTGTAAGACAGAATACTGTAACACAGTCATGATCCATGCAACCTGGAACTACAAATGTTGGCTTTCCTTAACATAATGTTGTAATACTCGGGGGGCATCTGAAATTACATATTTAAGCAGCCATACCGTTGCAGACTCCCGCATATCTGTATCAGTATAGCCGGTATAACCGTCCTTCGGCGTAACACACCAGCTTAAACGAATTCTTAGATCTAAATCCTATTTGGGTCCGTCAGTTCTGACTCTTAGTTAGTCGAGCATGTCTATAACATTTATGTATTTGACTAAGGGAGAAGAGATGCTAATTACAGTAGCCAGAAATTAGTCAAATGCCTAGGAGTGTTCTCTAGCCTTGCACTCTGGAAATTTGTGAGAAACGAAAAGCAGAATAATTTTGTAAAAGACATATTCATGCTTGTAGAGAGCGCTTTAGCGATTCCTAGAAGATACTAGTACACATTTCGTGTTTCGTGGTTCAGTCTAGTTGTAGTGAAAAGTTCAATGTGTCACATTGTAGACTAAAAACGTAACGTGATGTACAGAATGATATATTCTTTATATATGCATAAATGTTTTTGTCGTTAGACATTAATAATTGTCTCATACAAAAAAATGTACAGTTCAATGTATGTGTCAAATTGTAGTGAGTAAGCAGTTCTATTTAAGAGTCATTGCAAGAGAAAAACGGACAAAACCATGCAGAGGTCGGAAGATGGGGGTCGGCCAAATCGACTCATACGTTTAATGTATAATAGGCATATGTGACTGTTCATTGTTGATGCAACGACACTTAATATCTAGACTTTGAATGTAGGTTTGAACGGTATATAATTTCATTCTGTACATGGCTCTTAAGTATTGTTATATATGTAGTGTAGCCCGTATATGCTGGCCAGCATAGCCAGTTGTAAATTGTTATGTGCCATTTACACCGAGTTTGTTATAAAGTTCTATGGCACTAATGTTCCTTGTGTAGTTGTGCATGCTTTGGCTTTTGAGTATCTATGTAGCTCTTTGCTCTTTTTCATGTAATGTGGCCGCATCGACTCGAGTAGTTGACTGTAAATTGCCATTTTCTGTGATTTGTATTATATTCTCAGTGGCTATGTTGCGATGTAATTGCAGTGGAATAAAATTTGGTGGGTTGTTGTACATATATTGGCTTCCTGGTATCTTTGGTATACGTTAATTATCATTTCTCAGTTTTTGTCTATCATGTACGGGTCGTCGTCGCAAGACAGGGCTCGAAATACTGGGTGCATGTGCACCTTAGTGCACCCAAATTTGGAGCTGTGCACCCAATTTTTCATGTGGGTGCACCAGTGCACCCAAATATTTTCGTACGTATGATGTTAAATGTATTGTAGTATACAGCATATTCTTAACATCTAAGTGTTAGAAACATAATAAAATCATTGTTATGATACTTTCTTATGAAATAGTTAGTTTGTAATTAGTTTTGTTGACATTCTTATTTTATCTTATATGGTG
>NW_017803854.1:1697203-1707525 GCF_001625305.1 Branchiostoma belcheri | reverse complement strand
TTCGCTATGGAGCTCTTTGCTCTTTTTTCGTGTAATGTAGCCCATATACGCATCGACTCCAGTAGCTAGTTGCAAATTGCCATTTTCTGTAGTTAGTTGCAAATTGACGCATGTTCTGTAATTTGTATTATATTCTCAGTGGCTATGTTGCGATGTAGTTGCAGTGGAATAAAATTTGGTTGCTTGTTGTACATATATTGGCTTCCTAGTATCTTTGGTATACGTTAATTATCATTTCTCAGTTTTTGTCTATCATGTACGGATCGTCGTCGCAAGACAGGGCTCGAAATACTGGGTGCATGTGCACCTTAGTGCACCCAAATTTGGAGCTGTGCACCCAATTTTTCATGTGGGTGCACCAGTGCACCCAAATATTTTCGTACGTATGATGTTAAATGTATTGTAGTATACAGCATATTCTTAACATCTAAGTGTTAGAAACATAATAGAATCATTGTTATGATACTTTCTTATGAAATAGTTAGTTTGTAATTAGTTTTTGTTGACATTCTTATTTTATCTTATATGGTGCACCCAAAATATTTTCTGTGCACCCAATTTTTTAGGTTGGGTGCACCAGTGCAGGCTATTCTCAAAAATACATTTCGAGCCCTGCAAAACATAAACACTTTTTTTACAAATTTGCATATCATTATGCAGGCTTACACCTAGATGGTTTAACCTGCTAAGTTTTAAACCTTAAACGTTGCGTCTATTGACACCTTTATCATCACTACGTCTGGTTCATACAACGTGATTAGCATGTGAATATATTTGTGTTTTGGTCGCGTGTTTCTGGCTATACATTTGCTATACTGGCTATACAACACAGGCCTCGAAATTAACTACAGCACTGTCCCAAAAATAAATTTCAAATGTCCGGAAGTGAGGATGAACTGTCCCAACCTGTTTTTCGGGAAGTATTGTATAACTTGAAGTTCAATTTGAAGTCAACTTTATTTTGCTTAAGTTCTGACTCCCATGCGCACTATAATTGCAGGGTAGACAGGAAACTCACGGGGGACTTTCCCGGAGCCAAAAGCCGGGATGTGTGCTTGATAAACAAAAGAAGGGCAGTGACATCCTGATGTTGATAATTTTTCTATTGCCCAAAAAATGTCCCAAAGTGTCTTTTTAGTTGTCCCAGCCTAAATTTTAGGGGTCAGTGGCCATTGGACCACCTTTAATTTCGAGCCCTGCAACACCGGCTGCGGCACATGTACAGCGCCCCTCCCCCACACCTTGATTCAGAACCGCCGCCTATCTAGTTTTGTGTCTGCATGAATTTAGGATTAAGTTGAGGTACGGTTCTGGATACGTGAGGACTACCCAACATTATCCCTGAGCATGTTTTGGGATACAGCACCGTGTTCTGGATACCAAGGACATTAATATACATGTACTACGAAGTTCCACAATCCGGGACCTCGGCTCTCAGTGTTAGGGGGAGCTGATCGGAACCCGTCTCTACTGTGCTCTCAGAGGGTGAGTCCGATAAAAAATCTTCATTAACGACCTGCTATGCTACATTGATGTCGTAAATACGACGATAACTGTTACAAATGCAACGAGTAGCCTGGGTATAGCCGTGGCGACTCTTGAATCGGGCTCATGTTGCTGGTAGTGTTGTATGTTGTAGGGCTATACGTAAGACCACTGGTAGTAGCAGCGAAATACGTCCAACTGTGCCCCAAATAGCCACAGCTAAAGATAGCTAAGGTTGTTAATTGCCATTCCCTTCATGGAAAGCGTTCTTTGTACTCGAAGAGTGGTGTATATTGTGCCTTGTGGGGCTATTCATCGGAATACGGAATACACTACCGGATCATAAGGCCACAGCAGGTAAATTTTATGGATGACATCCTCCACAGACTAAAAATCTAAGGCGATAGGCAAAAAAAAAGACAAGGCGAGCAAAAAAATAATATGATTTCCACATTTCCAAATTTCTTAATGTGTTACATGTTAATATACTTATTTGCATACTCGGGACAACTTAAATGAAGCCGTTACCCGCTTTTCACAGGTGGCAGTCGCGAACAGTTTTATCTCTAGTCTAGTGGAAGCTAAAAGGTGAGTTTTTACATAGATCAGGCCACTAACTTTTACCGTTAACGGTACAACATACAGCTGACAGCTTCGAACATAGTGGGGATAAAGTAGTGGGGATAAAGTCGATGTAACACTGTGTTGCTTGATTTGCTGGCCTAACCGCACGGCTGCCCTCCCCAAACTAAACAGTGAAAAATCATCACCTTTGTCCCCTCTAAATCTACCGTTTTCCCAATGAAACATTTATACATGTACATTCGAGTGAGCACTGTTGTGGGTACACATTTCATAATTCTTCATTCACTGGTGCCAGCTGTAGGAGGGCAAAGACTTATACTGGCAGTTAGCTAGTTTTACTTGCCTCGGTCACATGACGCAATGCAACTACAATGGGGGGGGGGGTGCTTTCCAAGTCGATCGTACCGTACTAAGAAGGTTTGAGAAGATGCATGCGCATACGAATGTTTGATTTTTAACTATTACCTGATTTACTTGTCCCATTCCAGGCGTATTATATATATGCGATGCGAGGACACTGGTGAAAAATTACCGCATTTTTTCTACATCGTTTTAGATCTGCGTAGAAGAGCAAAGGTCGAACGCATACGCCGCACAACATGGCAAAGGTGAACACCAAACTGTCTACGGTGGTGGACGAATTTAGGAAACTAGATCTTATATTTAAAACTGGTTCAGGTCTGGATGTTGTAGAGAGGGGTTACGCACGGAAGTTGGTTCACGCTATAAGTAGTCAAAATGAGGTCATGGAGTGTGAAGCCTTGAAAGGTCTAGGAGACTTGTACCTGCACAAAGCACAGACGAACACTGATGATAAAGTAGAGAACTTCCAAAAGGCATGTTCTATGTACACAGAACTCTTACGATATTACACAGGTGTTGAGGAGAAGCAAGTTGTACAGCATCGTATCAAGTATGCAGAGAAATGCACGAAACTGGTACACGATCAAGATATTGTAAAAGCGCGTGCTACAAATTCAGGCAATACCATATTGGCTGTGTCAATGACCCTTCATGAAATGAAAGGATATGGTGTTATACCCTTGATTGAGGGTTATACAAACGCCTTAGTTAAAGGAATAGTGGAAGGAAATAAACGTCTAGAAATAGAATCGATAAAGAGCATCGGAGACCTGTACCTAGAGAAGGGAAGGGAAGGCAAAGAAAAGGCAGCTTTGGCAAAATCAGCTGGCCTGTACCGAGCGGCGCTGGACCGCTGTGAAGATTCAGACGACAGAGAAACGCTGAGGCACCGCATCAAGTACGCAGAGAAAGTTGAGCAGACAGCACGAAAGGTTAGAAATTATAATATACGCTTCCTTTTAATCATTAAAAAATTCTCTCATTTCCTATGGTATATTTTAGTGTGTTTCAGCCTTATTTGTAATCAAATGTATGGTAGAAATCCTACTTTTCCTTATATACTATTGAAGAATTGTTGCCTACAAAAAATACACTTATTCTGCCCTTATTCATGATATCTTCAACCCAGAAGGCTAAGAAACGCGCGGAAACGAAACCACTACGGAACAAGAAATGTGGAACTGAAAGTCTGCTGGCGTCTTCTCCCATGTCGGCTCAAGAAAGTCATGACGTCATCGGCAGGAGAAAGTATGGAAGGTTTGTAATGTGCAGCGACTACAGTCAATACTCGGCCATGTAGCAGAATCTACACTTTAGGGCTGAGTTTTTCTTCGGTGAATTGTTTAAGGTCAGTCAGAGCATTGCAGTTTTATAATTATAATTATAAAAACATGTGTTGGTGTCTACAGGATGAAGGTCGGAGAAGGCGGAACTTGGTGTGATACCAGCAGTGAGAAGGAACAGGAATCTACGGACAGGTTTGTGTGTTGTTTCCTCTAGTATGGACAGAGTATGGACAAAGTTAGATACTTACTCAGTCGAGTTATACAAATCTCACCAGTTAAAGCTACATTATTCTAACTTTTTTTCTACAGTACGTACGACGAAGAACTACGAGAGGGTTGCAGGGCCCTGCAGACAGGGGACCTGGACACGGCAGAACGACACTTTGCAGCTGCGCTCAAGGCCGTTCATTTGAAAGGTGAGACTGAGAGTTTCAATGTAGACAGAATTCAAATCCAAGTTTTCGTATAAATTTGGCTCTACTTGCTTGCTGAC
The DNA here is from genome assembly GCF_001625305.1 of Branchiostoma belcheri. Classification (NCBI taxonomy): domain Eukaryota; kingdom Metazoa; phylum Chordata; class Leptocardii; order Amphioxiformes; family Branchiostomatidae; genus Branchiostoma; species Branchiostoma belcheri. The sequence goes on along the minus strand of NW_017803854.1, from coordinate 1,703,313 downwards.
AAGAATCTCAAAAGGCTCTCCGAGGCTTAAAAAAAGTCATAATCGATAAAATATAATTTTCATTTGATGCAGATCCCAAAGCAGGTGAGCACTGGAAAGAGACGAAGCCCCTATGCAAGTTAAGCGATGTCTACGTTAAGAAAGGTAAGAAGTCGAAAGACGGAGGAGACTTCACCAAGGCTGCGGCGCTCAGTAACGCAGCACTGGTCAGAGCAAAGATGGAAGACAGAGAGGAGATCAAACAAACAACCCTTAAGATAACCCAGTCATTTGTTAACCATGTCTTAAATACCACTAAACCGGTGCCCATCGACGACGTGGAGAAACACAAATCGATGTTAACAGATTGTCGCCGCTTTGTGGAACAAGAGATCAAAAGAATCGAGCAACAGATAGATCCTTATAGTCTTGATGACAACGACCCCAAAATCAGGGAAGTAGAGAAGAAGAGAGTGGAAGCAAACAAAGCATTGTTTGACACCATTGTTCATAAGCGACGAACATTCATAACTGGCCTTGTAGACGAGTGTATGGAGGAAATGGGTCCTCCTCCCTGTAAGTACGCTATGATAGGCCTGGGTTCACACGCCACAGGATTGGTAACGCCATACTCTGATCTGGAGTTTGCTATTTTGATAGAAAGGGACACCGAAAACAGTGTGAAGTATTTTCACAATCTCACGCACTACCTTCACCTGAAAGTGATCAATCTTGGAGAAACGATTCTCCCGGCCATGGCCATCAAGTCTCTCAATGACTTCGAATCAGATGATAAGCCAAACAACTGGTTCTACGACTCTGTAACGCCGCGTGGGTTTTCGTTCGATGGAGCAATGCCGCATGCATGTAAAACCCCACTAGGCAGAGGTAAAACGTGTCACCTTATCCGCACACCATGTGACATGGCCAAAGTTCTGGAAGATGACGTTACGCTCCATCTGAAGAAAGGCTACCACCTAGCGAGTGTCCTGGGAAATGTTTCTTTGATTACTGGGGACCAAGGCCTGGTCGATGAATACACAACTGCATGGGATCAGCAACTGAAGAAAAATGGAAGTAAAATTGCAAAGCTAATAGCAAACATTATGTTGATGGAGAATGTCCAAACATTTGCAAAGCACGATCCCACTGGCCGGATGCTGGATGTAAAGAAAGAAATTTACCGCTTTTCAAGCATTGCAGTGTCTTGTTGGGCGCTACTTTGTGACATCCAGCCAACCACAATCTGGGAGACTATCCAGAAGATGCACGAAAAGGGAACGATCTGTGATGAGAACGCACATCACTTGATGGTCCTTGTCAGCATCTCGGCAGAGTTGAGGCTGCGTACTTACATGAACAACCGCGGTCAAGTGGAAAACATGTCAGTTTTATCGTCAATATCACTCAATGATGACATTGAGGAGAGAACAAAAAAAATATTTTACTTCTCCAATATAAAACAGCTCATGAGATACTACTACACCGCGACACCGTTAAAGTACTTTGTTCCGGAGCTTAGCAATCACAAACCACTAGAACAGCCCTCTGTTCTTTACGACAACTCTTTAACACTACAAGCTTCTGTATATGAAAGTCTGTATGACTACAATAACTCAAAGGCATGCACTGAACAGCAACTCCGAAAGGAGCAATCAAGGCACGGTGAGAGTAGTGCACATCATGATATTGCGTCGTCACTTCACAATTTGGGTGACGCCTGTAGTCACCTTGGTGATTACAGGAAGGCCGTCAGCTATTATGAACAGGCACTACAGATGATGCGACGTATTGTTAGTGATGGCACTGCACATCCTGATATCGCCACATCACTTGACAACTTGGGTGCTGCCTGGAGTGGCCTTGGTGATCGCAGAAAGGCAGCCATCTACCATAAACAGGCACTAGAGATGAGGCGCCGTATCCATGGTAAGGGCATCGCACATCCCGACATCGCCTCGTCACTCAACAACTTGGGTAACGCCTGGTATCACCTTGGTGATCACAGAAAGGCAGTCAACTATTATGAACAAGCACTACAGATGAAGCGGCGTATCCATGGTGAGGGTAACGCACATCCTGACGTCGGCTCGTCACTTATGAACTTGGGTACCGCTTGGGTTAACCTTGGTGATTACAGAAAGGCCGTCAGCTGTTATGAACAGGCACTACAGATGATGCAGAGTGTCTATGGTAAGGGCACTTCACATCCCGACATCGCCGGGTTACTTAGCAACTTGGGTACCGCCTGGACGAACCTTGGTGATCACAGAAAGGCCGTCAGCTACCACGAACAGTCACTACAGATGAGGCGGTGTATCTATGGTAAGGGCATTGCACATCCTGACATCGCGTCGTCACTTAACAACTTGGGTGCCGCCTGGAGTAACCTTGGTGATTACAGAAAGGCCGTCAGCTATCATGAACAAGCACTACAGATGGAGTGGAGTATCCATGGTAAGGGCGTCGCACATCCTGACGTCGCCACGTCACTTAACAACTTGGGTGCCGCCTGGATGAACCTTGGTGATTACAGAAAGGCCGTCAGCTATTGTGAACAGGCACTACAGATGAGTCGGTGTGTCAATGGTAAGGGCGTCGCACATCCTGACGTCGCCACGTTACTTAACAACTTGGGTGCAGTCTGGAGTAACCTTGGTGATTACAGAAAGGCCGTCAGATATCATGGACAGGCACTACAGATGAGGCGGAGTATCTATGGTAAGGGCATCACACATCCTGACATCGCCTCGTCACTTCACAACTTGGGTACCGCCTGGAGTAACCTTGGCGATTACAGAAAGGCCGTCAGCTACCATGAACAAGCACTACAGATGAGGCGGAGTATCTATGGTAAGGGCGTCACACATCCTGACGTCGCCTCGTCACTTAACAACTTGGGTGCGGCCTGGAGTGACCTTGGTGACTACCGAAAGTCCGTCAGCTATTATGAACAGACACTACAGATGAGTCGGAGTATCTATGGTAAGAGCATCGCACATCCTGACATCGCCTCGTCAATTAACAACTTGGGTAACGCCTGGGGTAACCTTGGTGATCACAGAAAGGCCGTCAGCTATCATGAACAGGCACTACAGATGAAGCGGCGTATCCATGGTGAGGGTAACGCACATCCTTACATCGCCTCGTCACTAAACAACTTGGGAACCGCCTGGGACAACCTTGGTGATTACAGAAAGGCCGTCAGCTATCACGAACAAGCACTACAGATGATGCAGAGTGTCTATAGTAAGGGCATCGCACATCCTCATATTGCCTTGTCACTTAACAACTTGGGTGCCGCCTGGGGTAAGCTTGGTGATTACAGAAAGGCCGTCAGCTATTATGAACAGACACTACAGATGCAGCGGAGTATCTATGGTGAGGGCAACGCACATTCTGACATCGCCTCGTCACTTAACAGCTTGTGTGTTGCCTACGGTTTGCTTGGTGATTACAGAAAGGCTATATCCTACTATGAGGAGTCGAAACGGGTGAAGCAGATACTCGAAGAGACTAATAGACCCTGACATTGACACTCTCCTGAAGAACTTTGTGTCTCCTCAAGATTATGTTTTACAGCAAGCAGTTATACATGGAGCACTTTTTTTTATAAAATGATATTGGCAATTTCTTTTAAATGGTTATTTGAAGGGTGACAACTGATTTTTTTTACTTCAACAATCACCTATCTAACACACACACACACACAGATATATATATATATATACATATATATATATTAAGGGTTATGTAGTTCTTATCATCCAGCTGTTTTTACTACAACCCCTCACCTGTATCACCCCTGTTGGTAAATGAAACATTCCAAGGGGAATCCCCCCCCATAAAGGTGGGGTCATGTCGGGGACTTCCGCTTTCGTGGCAGTCGCGAACTGAGGCCGACAGTTTTATCTCTCGTGGAAGCTAAAAGGTGAGTTTTTACATAAATCAGGCCACTAACCTTAGTCATTAGCGGTACAGCATACAGCTGAAAGTTTCGCCGAACATTTTACATATGTACTGCGAACAAAGCGGGGATTAAGTCGACGTATAAACAGAAATGTGTTTCTTGCCTTTCACGACTACCCTCGAGCTCCCCCCACAAAATAATGAAAAATCACCTTTGTCTCATCTAGATCTCCCATAAATCAAGGATATTTTCTATATATGTACCTAATGTACTGTATCGATAGTAGTTTGTAGAAAGAAATGTAAGATTGTTTAGTTTTGTCTTACCGCCACACATTGCACCATGTACGATTGTCGAGCAATAAACTTCATTCATTCATTCATATACAATCTACATCGTTTTAGATCTGCATAGAAGAGCAAAGATCGAACGCATACGCCACACAACATGGCAAAGGTGAACGCCAAACTGTCTGCAGTGGTGGACGAATTTCGGGAACTTGATTTTATCTTTAAAACTGGTTCTGATCTGGACGTTGTTGAGAGCGGTTATGCACGGAAGTTGGTTCACGCTATCGGTAGTCAAAATGAGGTCTTGGAGTGTGAAGCCTTGAAAGGTCTCGGAGATTTGTACCTGCATAAAGCAAAAACGAACACTAATGATAAAGTAGAGAACTTCCACAAGGCCTGTTCCATGTACACAGAACTCTTACGATATTACACAAGTATCGAGGAAAAGCAAGTTGTACAGCATCGTATCAAGTATGCAGAGAAATGCACGAAACTGGTGCACGATCAAGAGATTGTAAAAGCTCGTGCTACAAATTCAGGCAATACCATATTAGCTGTGTCCATGACCCTTCACGAAATGAAAAATAAGACCATGAACGTATTTGGTGTCGTACCCTTGATTGAGGGTTATACAAACTCCTTAGTTAAAGCAATAGTTGAAGGAAATAATCGTCTAGAAATAGAATCGTTGAAGAGCCTCGGAGACCTGTACCTAGAGAAGGGAAGGCAAGGAAAGGACGAAGCAGCTTTTGCAAGATCAGCTGGCCTGTACCGAGCGGCGCTGGACCGATGTGAAGATTCAGACGACAGAGAAACGCTGAGGCACCGCATCAAGTACTCAGAGAAAGTTGAGCAGACAGCACGAAAGGTTAGAAAGTACATGTACACATCCTTTCAAACATAGAAAATTCCTCTCATTTCTTATGGTACATGTTTAGGGTGTTACACATGTACTTAAATCGTCAGCCTTATTTGAGTAATCAAAACTATCATTAGATATTCTTATCTATATGCGTGTGCAGTATATTACGTTGATGGTTCAAATGTATGGTTGAAATCCTACTTTTCCCTGTATGCTATTGAAGAATTGTTGCCTACAAAAAATACACTTATTCTGTATCTTCATGATATTTTCAACCCAGAAGGCAAAGAAACGCCCGAAAACGAAGCCACTACGGAACAAGAAAGGTGTTAATGAAAGTCAGCTGGCGTCTTCTCCCATGTCGGTACAAGAAAGCCGTGACGTCATCGGCAGGAGAAACTACGGAAGGTTTGTAATATACAGTCAATATTCAGCCCTGATTCTGCTACATGCCCGAGTTTTCGTCTTCAGTGACTTGTTAGGTCCTCAGTTTAATAAAACCATGTGTTGTTGGTTCTGTACAGAATGGTCGGAGCTCAGCGTGATACCAGCAGTGAGAAGGCACAGGAAGTCACGGACAGGTTTGTGTGTTGGTTCCTCTAGTATGAACAAAGTCAGATGCATATACTCCGTCAAGTTAGGAATACAATTCACTAAAGCTAAAGCTCTAATTAAAGCTACATTATTCTTAAAGGATCACTATCGCAAAAGTCAACTCTTTTTCTACAGTACTCACGACGAAGAACTACGAAATGGCTGCAGGGCTCTGCAGACAGGGGACCTGGACACGGCAGAACAACACTTTGCAGCTGCGCTCAAGGACGTTCATTTGAAAGGTGAGACTGAGAGTTTCAATGTAGACAGAATTCAAATCCAAGTTTTGGTATAAATTTGGCTCTACTTGCTTGCTGAAAAGAATCTCAAAATGCTCTCCGAGGCTTAAAAAAAGTCATAATCGATAAAATATAATTGTCATTTGATGCAGATCCCAAAGCAGGTGAGCACTGGAAAGAGACGAAGCCCCTATGCAAGTTAAGCGATGTCTACGTTGAGAAAGGTAAGAAGTCGA
>NW_017803854.1:1693377-1697183 GCF_001625305.1 Branchiostoma belcheri | reverse complement strand
TTAAGCGATGTCTACGTTGAGAAAGGTAAGAAGTCGAAAGACGGAGGAGACTTCACCAAGGCTGCAGCGCTCAGTAACGCAGCACTGGTGAGAGCAAACGTGGAGGACAAAAAGGACATAAAACAAACAATCCTTAAAATAACCCAGTCATTTGCTAACCATGTCTTAAATACCACTAAACCGGTACCCATCGATGACGTGGAGAAACACAAATCGATGTTAACAGAATGCCGCCGCTTTGTGGAAGAAGAGATCAAAAGAATTGAGCAGCAGATAGATCGTTATAGTCTTGACGACAGCGACCCGAAGATCAGGGAAGTAGAGAAGAAGAGAGTGGAAGCAATCAAAGCCTTGTTTGACACTATTGTTCATAAGCGACGAACATTCATAACTGGTCTTGTAGACGAGTGTATGGCGGTACTGGGTCCTCCTCCCTGTAAGTACGCCATGATAGGCCTGGGTTCACAAGCCACAGGGCTAGTAACGCCATACTCCGATATGGAGTTTGCTATTTTGATAGAGAAGGAAACGGAAAACAGTGTGAAGTATTTTCACAATCTCACGCACTACCTTCACCTGAAAGTGATCAACCTTGGGGAAACCATTCTCCCGGCCATGGCCATCAAGTCTCTCAATGACTTCGAATCAGGTGACAAGCTAGACAACTGGTTCTACGACTCTGTAACGCCGCGTGGGTTTTCGTTCGATGGAGCCATGCCACATGCATGTAAAACACCACTAGGTAGAGGTAAAACCTGTCACCTTATCCGCACACCACGTGACATGGCCAAAGTTCTAGAAGATGACGTCACGCTACATCTGAAGAAAGGCTACCACCTAGCGAGTGTCTTGGGAACTGTATCTTTGATTACTGGAAACCAAGGCCTGGTCGATGAATACAACACTGCATGGAATCAGCAACTGAAGAAAAATGGAAGTAAAATTGCAAAGCTAGTAGCAAACACTATGTTGAAGGAGAATATCCAAACATTTGAAAGGCATGATCCGACTTCCCGAATGCTGGACGTAAAGAAAGAAATTTACCGCTTTTCAAGCCTTGCAGTGTCTTACTGGGCGCTGCTTTGTGACATACAGCCAACCACAATCTGGGAGACTATTCAGAAGATGCACGAAAAGGGATCGATCTGTGAGGAGAACGCACATCACTTGATGGTCCTTGTCAGCATCTCGGCAGAGTTGAGGCTGCGTACTTACATGAACAACCGTGGTCAAGTGGAAAACATGTCAGTCTTATCATCAATGTCACTAAACGATGACATTGAGGAGAGAACAAAGAAAATCTTTCACTTCTCCAATGTAAAACAGCTCATGAGATACTACTACACAGCGACACCGTTGAAGTACCTTGTTCCAGAGCTTACCAATCACCCACCACAAGAACAGCCCTCTGTTCTTTACAACAACTCTTTAGCACTACAAGCTTCTGTATATGACAGTCAGTGTAACTACAATCACTCAAAGTCATGCATTGAACAGCAACTCCGAAAGGAGCTATCAAAACATGGTGAGAGCAGTGCAAATTTTGACATTGCCTTGTCACTTAACGACTTGGGTTCCGCCTGGAGTCACCTTGGTGATCACAGGAAGGCCGCCAGCTATTACGGACAGGCACTACAGATGGCGCAACGTATTCTCGGTGAGGGCTCTGCAGATCCTTACATCGCCTCATTACTTAACAACGTAGGTTCTGCCTGGAGTCACCTTGGAGATCACAGAAAGGCAGTCATCTACCATGAACAGGCACTTCAGATGAGGCGCCGCATCCATGGTGAAGGCATCGCACATCATCACATCGCCTCGTCACTTGACAGCTTGGGTGCTGCCTGCAGTCACCTTGGTGATTACAGAAAGGCCATTAGCTATCATGAACAGGCACTGCACATGGGGCAGAGTATCCATGGTGAGGGCATCGCACATCCTGACAATGCCTCATCACTTAAGAACTTGGGTAACGCCTGGAGTAGCCTTGGTCATTACGAAAAGACCATCAACTATTATGAACAGGCACTACAGATGGAACAGAGTGTCTATGGTGAGGGCACTGCTCATCCCGACATCGTCTCGTCACTCAACAGCTTGGGTAATGCCTGGGGTGATCTTGGTGATTATAGAAAGGCCGTCAACTATCATGAACAGGCGCTACAGATGATGCATAGTGTCTATGGCAAGGGCATCGCACATCCTCACATCGTCTTGTTACTTTACAACTTGGGTGCCACTTGGGGTAACCTTGGTGATTACAGAAAGGCCGTCAGCTATAATGAACAAGCACTACAGATGAGTCGGGGTATCTATGGTAAGGGTATCCCACATCGTAACATCGCATTGTCACTTGACAACTTGGGTAAGGCCTGGATGAACCTTGGTGATCACAGAAAAGCCGTCAAGTATTATGAACAGGCACTGCAGATGATGCACAGTGTCTATGGCGAGGGAACTGCACATCCTCACATCGCCGGGTCACTTAGCGGCTTGGGTGCCGTCTGGGGTAACCTTGGTGATTACAGAAAGGCTGTTAGCTATTGTGAACAGGCACTTCAGATGATGCGAAGTATCTATGGTAAGGGAATTGCTCATCCTGACATCGCCGTGACACTCAACAACTTGGGTAAGGCCTGGGCGAACCTTGATGATCACAGAAAAGCCGTCAGCTGTTATCAACAGGCAATGCAGATGATACATAGTCTCTATGGTGAGGGTATCGCACATCCGCACATCGCCTCGTCACTTAACGACTTGTATGCTGCGTTTAGTTTGCCTGGTGATTAAAGATGACGGCTTCCTCCTACTATGAGTAGGCTACACGGATGAAGCAGATACTTGAAGAGACTGACATTGACAGTTTCCTGAAGAACTTTATGTCTTCTCAAGATTAATCAATAGTTTTAAAGAGTTACATAGAGCTCTTTTTTCTATAATGATATTGGCAATTTCTTTCAAATTGTTATTTCAGGGTGACAACTGACCCTTTTTTACTTTAACAATCACCTACTAGTATCTAATATTAGTTATGATCACTGGTCATAATTGTACATGTTATCACAAGAACGAATAGCAGACATTCAGGCATTTCAGACATAGAAATTGCTCTAAACCATGTGTTTTATGATAGAATGTAAAGCATTTGCCTTTAAGTAAAAAAAAAAAGAAGATAAAAATCGCAGATGGTTGCTGTCCTTGGTGCTGAGCCTGTCGTTCTATAACAACCCGCTAGCTGGTGCTTCCCCAGTTACGATCGTCTGGGCTAGGGTTTCTTTGTCGATTTCCGCTGTAGTGACTCAGCACCTCCTTGTTCAGATGGGATTCCTTCATTAATAGCATTCTGTTTATGTTTGGCTAAACTCAGTCTCAACTAATCTGTAACCTCCAAGCAGATCCTAGGGTGGCAAAAGACAGTATCCATTGGCCAGAGAGGGTCTAATACGCCACCCTCTCTGGCCAATGGTTACTGCCTGGCCAATTTGATACTGCCTTTTGCCACCCTAGGATCTGCTTGGAGATTACCCAATCTGTACATGTTGTCATTTCCCTGCCAGTGGGGGCGTGCGATGGACCGCGCCAAATTGCGTCTTTGACGTCAGCGCCGAATTTGCAGGACTAACGGACGATGCACGACTGGTAATTTGTCAGAGAGAGATTAACGTCATCCATCAAACACTGGCGCCAGCAAAAATCAGCGGATTTTTGTGTGAATTATTTCTTGAGATCACTCAGTCAAATAATAGACATATCAAAAGTGGAATAATTTGTTTGACCGCTAGGGGTCATTTAACTCGTTAATATGC
>NW_017803854.1:1648330-1693357 GCF_001625305.1 Branchiostoma belcheri | reverse complement strand
CATGGATACAGTCTGGCCAATGGATACTGCTTGGCCAATTTGATACTGTCTTTTGCGGCCACCTAAACATCTGCTTGGAGATTAGACTAGACTGCATACCAGGTACTTACTTAGGAGCTCCCGCGTCTCGTGACGAATGAGGCAGTCAATGTAGTCCAGCTTGTTTCAGCAGCTAGACTCAAGGCTTCTTTCCAGCTCTTGTTCACGGACTGAAAGTCCCTCTCGACTGACTGTCGCCAGTTCATTTTAGACGTTCTTCTCCGTCCTTCTGGGAACCACTGTAGGACCTGGTTGGCGAGTCTGACAGGCGGGAGTCTGATGACAGCGTGTCCTAACCAGCTGAGGCGGCGTTTGCATATGATGGAGGACACTGCTTGTTGATTAGCTTGGAGTCTGCATAACTTCACATAACTGCCTAAAACGAGCATTTAATTGACAACCACCATGCCAGCCCCTTCGGGGTTCGTGTTGATAGGTGCATCACAGCCGTTTCGTGCATATTTTGGGGGACATCGTTATTCTGAAAAGGGTACCAACACTTCTGTTCAGTCCATCTGTTTTCGTGATCGATGAACAGCCGTGAAGAAAGTGAAGGCGATTGGGGCCAAGGGACTCAAGTACGTGTGAAAAGGTATTCAGTTGCATAGATTCATTTCACGATCACCCTTTTATAGTTTGGAATATTAGGTCACGTTGTCGACTCCTGAGAGCGTACGCGTACGTTCTAGATGTTCGCATTGCTTCGGAGGATATTGGTGAAGAAAGCATCGCGTTTCTTGTGTTTGAATCTTCGAATTTTGTATAGCCGGTATAATCGTCCTTCGGTGTAACACACCAGCTTCGCGGGCACGCGGCGCGGCGGCAGCTGGCTAAATTACGCCGTACGACTTGTTACACCTAACCCTTGAACATCTAACTCTAAACATTGTTTAAAGCTATCCAATGAATTGGCGGTGAATGAAAACTGGCGGGCAAGATTTTCAGTCGGGGCACGCGCAGCGACAATTTCTGTCTCTACAAGAAGAGCCAACTCTGATACCATCTTGCTGAAGCAGGTAAGAACTTGCCGACTGGAGTGTCGTCTTCACGCGTGATGTAATTTGGACGCAGCCTGTCGAAAACATCGGCGTCTATCGCACGCAAATGACGTTACTTACTCGAGTGTAACTCTATTAGCTCTATTGAATACATCAATGGCAGAATAGACTCTGACTCCAAATCAAATTTCCTCGTTCGGCACCGCGCACTGTTTGCATAAAGGTCGCTCCATAGACTGAAAATGAGGAGAAGCGATTTTACAGTGATGGGCGGACGGATTTTTCTGGTACTAGCCGCTTTGCTGGTGTGGAGAGGAACAGCGCTAGAGCAACCAGGAGTTGCAGTAACGAAATATTCGCCGCGGACAGGGCTGTCGTGTTTCCAGGCCTGCACGGGGTGTCTGAATCAAGTATCAGTCGCGAGTCGTTTGGGCGGTAACTGTCATGTCGTCCAGAGATGCTTGGAGACTTTCCAACATATTCTCGGAAAAGCTGCGGTTTTCTTAGCTAGTTCTTGCATTAACAACAACAACAACAACGACAGCAGCAAGAACAACGTCGTGCATCGTGACAAATTTTCCGCGAAGGCTTTCCTAAACTATACGAGTCTGTGGCACAAGACTGTACGAAACTGCAGCCAATATTGTTCGGATCCGGGCATGCAGTGAACGCCTCCAACGGACATGGAACGTTTTCTGACAACTCACGCCACGTCGTTAAACATTTCAAGAGAGACGTCTCCATCAGACTTAACTTCCATCCCATCGGAGCTGGCCCTAACGGTGGTCGGCGCGGTTGTGTCGGTCGGTCTGCTCGGAAACGCTCTCGTGTTCTACACCCTGTCCGGTCGAGCTCGCTCTCACGCAGTCATCAGTTCCTACATCCTGAACCTCTCCGCGGCGGACTCCCTCTGTGTTCTCACCGCTCCGCTCATGCTCTCACAAGACACGTTCGACGCCCTGCTACCCTTCCTGGGAAACGTCGTCTGCGTGTGCGGGCAGACCCTCTACATGGTCACGCTGGCGGCTTCCATGCTGACCTTAGCGACGATGTGCGTTGAGCGATACCTAGCCGTTGCTCACCCACTACAATCCCTCCGATGGCGTTCCGTAGGAAAAGCGCGGGCAGCCTGTGTGGTGACGTGGGTCGTAGCCGTGCTACTATCTCTCCCTATGTTCATCCTTTGGAAACTAGATGGAACCAGCGACGACCTGTGTGACTGGGACGCCGACCAGCTCTGGCTCTCCGTGTACTACAGCGCGTACGGCGTGGTGCTGGGGTCTCTCGGAGTCCTGATCTTCGTCCTTTACTGCTGCATGCTTGCCCGACACGGCGCCAGACGAGACGACCAGCAGCCGGACAGCTGCCACGAGTCGCGCCGCATCCGGGCCGCTCAGAGAAAAGTCGTGCGGATGGTCCTGATACTACTGATGGTCCTGTCCCTCTCCTACCTCCCTTACTACACATGGTGGCTGGTACGCGTCACGCATGACTTCTCGACGATAGGATTGAGTTCTCAGACGTTTGAAAGGTTAGAGTTCGGGTTGTTCACGCTGACGTATCTCAACAACTGTCTGAACCCCTTCATGTACACGCTGTTGAGTGAGAACTACAGGGAGACGTTCCGAGCGGCGTGTAAGTGCCTGCCCCACTGTTGTTGTTGTAGTACTTGTGACCGTCCTGGGGCGATGCCTAGTCCAGCAGTGACCAACAGTGGTCTGTAAGCCATTGATTGATACTGAACGAATTTAGAAAAGCCCACTACGCAATGAAATATCTATCAAAACAGGTTGCTCACATAAGGGAACTCTTTAAGACTATTCAGACACGTAAGTGAACTCTTTTAGGATCAAAGTAACATTTTAACATAACAAAAGAAGCTAGTTTAATGTTCTAATGAGGTTGAGCAAGGAGGATATTTTCCAACGTTTATGTTAGGATGAATACTAAATTTTAGATAGGACTCTATGCTCAAATTTGATGGGAAAAGCTTGTATTTAATTCTTTTCAGTCCATTTCTACAATGAATGAATGAATGAATTTTATTTTGTCTTTTGACATTGTCGCCAGCCCATATGGGCTTATAAGATACCAGTACAGAAGTCATGATCATCATCATAAACATAAATCCAAGTCAATGTAATGTACAAAACTTTCTGCTGCTGCTATGTGTATATGGTATGAAGAAACAAGATGTCACAGAAGACGGAAATGTTGTTATTGATACCTTTATTTTACAACCGGTAACAGCAGTACAAAAATACACCTCTGCACCACTAGGCTCACTGTTTTATGCGTTTGTGGTTTTCAAAAATGTAATAAAAACTCTCACGTACATAGTGCAAGCAATGGAAAAACAATTATGTACTCGGACATCATATATGGTAGCTTATTTGAATGAAGAAAGCTAAAATAAAACTGTTGCAGTTTGCACTGGTATTTGATAGTGTCAAAGTGTTAAAATATAACTTAGTTTTCCATTAGTATTAGCCCCAAAAGTTTAACGATGGTACCATTTTCTAGTAAACAAATTTCAAAAGTGTTTTGCATGAAATTCATATCCAACACAGACATGGATATACTGTCTAGTAGTACATGAGAAACAAAAAAATAGAAAATTTTAAAATCTGCACAAAATTAGTGTCATTTTAGAACCAAAATTCCATGACATGTAACGTTACATACTGCTTGCTTAGCATAGCTGTTCAAAAATGTGTCATGCAAGTGCTCGCACCTCATTCACTTTGCAATACTCAGCACACCTTGCCAGAAACTTAACATATACATATGGCTAATTTTCTACATTGTCACTCAACAATATACACACAAAAATGTTGAACTCTCACATCACTCTCTCTCAAACGTCTCGTCAATGTGCATGTAACCCTTACGTTATACATTGTACCCGCTCCGTAATACATAGTATGTATCGATGTATAAGTCTTGTACGTAAGCCATTCAGCTGTAGAGAACAAAGTTTTTGGATATGGATGTAACAATAATGATTTGTCAAATGCAGACACTAGAATAGCACACACTATTCCAACCCTACATGTACATGTATTGTACAGAGAGTTGTCCTTTCTGTGTCCCTACTACACTGTATTATAGAGTTGCACTCAAGATTCTTGTATGGATTGAAGCAACACATTCAAATACATGTATAAAACCTGCTACTGCTCTTAAACACTGTGCTACGGCAAATCACCATTTTTGCCAAAAAATTATTTTCCAAAACCTTCTCCAATGGTATCGTCACTAAAGATAGACATAAAATTCAAACTGTCACAATGTTGACAACGAAGTCAGGCAAATGACACATCTTTCTCAAACCTTATAACTCTATACAAACACCAAGACACATGCAGCATTTTCTACAAGATTATCCTTACATCATTAAATTATGTATTAAGCTCCTGTTTCATTTCAAACTATTAGCATGATGTGGTCATGACTACATGTACATAATGATGCTATCACAGCCACATGCATTTTCATTTATAACTTAAAAGCAAAACACATGTAACCATAGACCAGACGCTTTGTCCAAAGTCAATTTGTAGTCCGTACATGGCACAGTTCATTCAGAAATGTACACTATCATTTCGAAAAATCCAACTTTCCTTAAGTCTCTTAATCTTTCCAGTTTGTCTAGCTCTCTGGTCTATTAAGATGCAGTTTTTGACACTCCATTACAAAATATCTTATCTTCAAAGTCATTCAAAAGGTTAAGGTTTTGGTACATGTACTTGTGGTTTGTTGTATAAGCAGGCTACTGTTTTAAGGGCATGCAAAATGTAAAATGGTACACAAAATTGACCAAACGAAAGTCCCAAAACATGTAGAGAATTTGAAAAACATGTTTGCACACAATATACTTCAAAGGCCCTTGTTAAAAAATTTAAACATACAGAATGACTGATGGTATGAAAAATTCTGTTAAAGAATATGTAGAGGCTGAAAAAAGTTATCAAAAGCATTTCACTCTCCTGATTTCTATTGGAATTTTTTTCTCACTTTTTGAGACAAAATATTTTGCAAAATATTTCAACATGCAAATCTAAAATCATGCAGTAATTTCTATAATGATTTGTGCCATGTAGACCTAGAATAAAACAATTATAATGCAGCAAGCAGATTTCTGAATAAGAATTGCACTTAGCCTCAAAATTTACCATAAAATTTACACATCTTCAAGATTAAAAAAGAAATTAAACTCTAGTAGCAACTTGGTTAAATATATATGTATGAAATCAGTCCTTTACAATTCACCATATTATATGTTAAATAAAAGCAATCACCATACGTTTCTGAAAGGAAATTAATCTCTTTTTTTCTTCATTTTTATAGCAGGAAGTCCTGCTCCTGTTTTCCTACCCCAAGTTCTAAACTACAAATTGTCATACCGGCATTCAAGTACACCAAAAGCACATCCAACGTCTTTTGTACAACTTTTGGAAAACGCACATGCAAAACATGATGCTATTTTATGTACACGTCTCCTTCACAATGCTTCTGAAGCCCACAACTTTAGCTGAATTTTTTTCTGATTTCCATCCAAACTGTACACATCCTACTACATGTACCTTTCTACTTCATATAAGCTTTACTTGTCTGCAGCTACTGTAGATTACATCACAAATATCAATCAATTTTTTGATGCAAGGGTAAAATAAACCCCACTTGCTATAACATATCATACTCTGTACCTACATGGTTGACTATATTTGATAAATGCAACCTTCTTAATATTATTGATAAAACTCAATTTTATAGCAAAGGGTTGAAAGAAAGTACCAGAAATACTGAAAATGTACTTAATTTTAGTTAACTTTTTCCCTGCTATGAGCTACTTTGTTCACCAGATTTACGTCAGTTACAGCATTACTTAGTAAGCAGAGGGTTGATCAAACATTTTTATGGCTGAAAATGTCAACACTGTCAATTCCATTCTTGTAGAAAGTTGATTTGGTGTCTTTTTACTTGTTTAGCTCAGTTGTGTTTAGCACATTGGCCATTGTAGGTGATATTTTATTTAACAAACCAACGTTTTACCAGTTAAAATTTAACATGTTTTTTTTCAACATACTCTTGACAATGTAATACTTGACCATTGTCAACATACAACAAGAAAATTACAATAAGTAATAGAATCATTCAAAACTCATAATTGATTTGGTTCAAGCTTTCGTAGTGTATGTTTGTTTTGCACTTTTCCAAGTACTCCTTTTATATATATATATAGTATATACACGATGTAGAAATGTATATATATACTTTTACCTGAACTGGGGTGTGACGTCACTGAGTAATACTGAGGAAGGCATCTCTCTCGGAGACACTTCTTGAAGAGGGGCCAGTTTTACACTATTAATACTGTACTTACAATGTAGGATTTGCTTTTAACTGACAGTTGCCATTTTGGAATCATCAAACTACATTTTGTATCACAAAACACAACGGAACACACTTTTTATACTATCATGAAAGTTCATCTGTGTTGGTAGTTACATGTTTAAAGTTAAGACTTTTGGTCCAACCAGATACCTTTGACCCAGTGTTGACGTCACACTTCAAAGAAGCCACGTGACAAGCTTCACTGGGTCAGTCTACTGAGGAAGACCAGAGTGACTGGTCGAAAGCTCTAGGTGAGAGAATTTTTTGTGTTGGACCAAAAGTCTTAACTTTAAACACAGAACACACTTGTACACTTCTACTCATTGCAACTGTCCACCATGGCTAAATTTCATCAAAACTAATCTAAATTCGAAGTAAAGTGCTATTGGCTCCACCCCTGTGGTGTGGCCAAAAAATTCTATACGCAAACATTACTGCACAAGCTATGCTGTCATTTTATACATCACAGTTGGTCCACTGTGTTATGAAATTAGGGTTGGAACTACATTGAATAGCAAAGTTCATTATCAAAGAACCACTGTCTTGTTTAACAAGAGCTGACCAAGGACCAACATTTTGATGACCATCACTAGTAGAGGGATAAATCTCTCTGAGTACTCTAGCGGACAATTGAGTACTCTGCAGTTCTCTTTGGATTAGGCATTGTTCTCCCAAATACTATCTCAGATCTCTTGCAGTCTGTTACAAGTCTCTTTTTTACAGCTGTTTTGTTATGTAAATTTCCCATTGTTTGAAAAGTCTCTTTCAAAATTACCTGTGAAAACATGGCTGCTGTGATGTTGTTTTTATGTCATTGTCATTCTATTGTTAGGGTTAGACACTAATCCCCATTTAATTATCTATTGTTCAAAACAATTGATGGTATCTGAGGGGGTCCAACCTTAGGTGTCAAGAAGGAATCTACAGCAGTTCTCTTTGGAGTCTCTTCTTGTGGGGACAGATCTCTAGAGCTCTTCCAGCTCTCTTTTGGTCTTGTCCTTTGTGATGAGTCTGTTTTAGTACTCTCTTGTCCGCTAGAGTACTCAAAAGATTTATCCCTCTACTAGTGCATCTGTCATCTACATCAGGGCAATTATGACTGGTCCACTGTGCACTGACGCTACAAGGTGTTACTGGTTCACTGTGCACTGAAGCTAGGTGTTACTGGTTCACTGTGCACTGAAGCTAGGTGTTACTGGTTCACTTTGCACTGAAGCTAGGTGTTACTGGTTCACTGTGCACTGAAGCTAGGTGTTACTGGTTCACTGTGCACTGAAGCTAGGTGTTACTGGTTCACTGTGCACTGAAGCTAGGTGTTACTGGTTCACTGTGTACTGAAGCTAGGTGTGTTATTGGTTCAATGTGCACTGAAGCTATACACCTAGCTTCAGTGCACAGTGAACCAGTAACACCTTGCTTCAGTACACAGTGAACCAGTAACATCTAGTTGCTTCAGTGTACATTGAACCAGTCATAATTTGCCCTGATGAAGGTGACAGAAGGTCACATCAAAATGTCAACAAGTGGTTGTGAATACAAAACTTTGCTATTCGATCGTTCCCCAACCCAATGGCAAAATTACTTAATACAGAGTTTGGACCTACAGTTCTACAGTACCATCATCTTACACCTGTAATGGGACATTGCGGGAGGGGGGCGGTGTAAGGCACTGAAGGCGTAACTTGTGCTGGAGTTGTCTACTCGCTGATAACGGCCTACAAGTGGTGCACCACTCCCACTCTGCTCCTGGGGACAAGAAAGGAAGGGGGAGGGGGGTGATGTTAGAACAAGTGTATGTGTGATGAGGCATAAGACATAACAAGCTATGTAGTCTTAGCCTGGTTACCAAACCTATTACTGTAACATGTATATTACATGTATATAAATAGCTCCTAAGCACTACATTGCAGAGAGGATGTAGGACTCGGGAGCTATAATAGGTTTGGTAACCAGGCTTAGCTAATCTAAATGTTATTTCCTTTTGGCTGTGGCCAGCTCTAGCTAGCAAAAGTACAACAAGTGCTTCTGTCAACTCACAAACAGTCCAACAGTTTTATAAGCCTCAAGAACTATCGCTGACTGAAACCTCCTCTTAATTTTGCAAGGATTTCCTTCTCTTGTGTCTCTACTTTTTTTCTCACTGACCAAAAATGCCACATTTTGAAAGAAACAACAAAAAAAACAACATCTGAGGAACATTATTTTCCACAAAACGTTCCAAATGATTATGTTTTGCCTTATACAACAGCTACTTATTTGACCTTCAACCAATCTCTGTGATGAATCAAACAGATTTTTACATCAAAAGTCATTTAGTCGTACAAAATATCAATCACCAACACAACACAGACCCAACACAGACATGCGAGCAAAAACCTGACCGTACTAAAACCATATATGCACACGAGTGTACTTAAACCGCATCTATACATTGAATTTTTCCTGTATGTAAATCGGCAAGCTTTGACGTACGCCAGATTGTATGTCAGCTCTGGCGGTAATATACAATCTGAAGGTATGTTCTTGACGTACATCAAAGCAGGCCGATTTACATGCAGGAAACATACAACATACTTTTTTGTATGCTTGCATGTCTTTACAGTTTTCATATTGTCAGGTTTTAGCCTGCATGTAAACCAGGTCACAGCCACATCACGACATCAATACAAGCCTCTTCTTACCCTCATGTTAATTGTCGGCCGACAGATAGAGTATAGAGAGAGGGGGGAGCTGACAGTAGGTACATTAGAAAAGAGTACATCATGCAGTGGTACAATCATTAAATACTTTCCCTGACTTTGAACAACAATGTCCATCACTAGTCAAGTTTTCTACTTTTCTTGTTTGCAAAACTGCAAAATATTGTGTGGAACCAAATCTAGAATATTTGCACTATCACATAGAAAAAGGAAACAGTTAAAATTTGTGCGGAATTTGGGAATATCTTTGTACAGCAATGAGCTTGGAAAGTTCTCATGTAGAATACATGTACTTGGCAGTTGAATTCGATCATTTATGTCGGAAGAAAAGAGAAGAACTCACAGTTAGGACATTGTTTGTTGAGATACCACAAGTTAGGCTACTAACTCAGGCTACTAACAGTTATATAGTTTCTGCAGTGAGACTGTGTGCCACCCATACAAGTATGATAAGATGTAGAAAAGGATACTAAAAGCCACAGTTTTGTTTCATACTTCTTGCCATATCAGACAAATATGAACAGTTTATTTGCAACTCTTTGTAGTTTGTAGATTTGAAAAAATTAATTGGCTGTTTCATAATTGATTGATAGATGGAAAACTATGGCTTCTAGAATGTGGCAATCAGAGATAGCAGTAATCGAGATGGCGAAGAAAAAAGGTGAGAAAAACTCTGAACTTACATAGTGTTCATGGAGGGCAAATGTAGAACTGCAACCTCTCTTACTCACTAGACATGGAACGTAAACAAACAACATGTGGTAAACAACAACAAAGGTAAACAAAAGGTGACATCACAAGCACAGTAATAATGGTGTTACAGTGAGCCATGCCTAAGTTGTAACATGTTCATTTTGCAAGAGTCAGTATCATGTTTATACAGAGTCAATGGTAGTTTGTGTGGCAGTTGTAGTTTTACATTAAGTGCAAACACAAACAGGCATCCAAAGCTGATACAAAGGAATTTTCATGTGTTACCATTAAAATGACAAACAAAACTTGCGGGTACTACTGCAGATTATATCATCTAAAAGGAGAATTGGGTGGTTCAGATAAAACAGGGTCACATATATCACAGGATGATTCAATGTTGTTACTCTGAAAGGCAGCAATGACATGCTACACAGACTGTGAGCACAGTTTTGTGGGGCTTTTATGTTGCTTCTTTGATTGTGATTACCAAAGTAAATTTATGAGCTGTAAGTTTAGCTGCTCAATTCAGCTTGCAGACATAAAAGACATGGCCGAGAATGGTGTGAAAGAAACATGTTTGTCTCAACAGGTTGATATTCACATTCACAAATTATAAAACTTAACCTTTGGCATGCCGAATCACCAGTGTACCCACACCATTACGGGGTGCTGAGTCACCCACTGCATGCAGGTGGTTATAAGGGGGCCTGCAAGGCGTAATCGGGCCTTTTTAGTCTTCATAATCCCTAGGCAGCCTCTTCAAAAATCAACATAATTCGTAATAGTACATTAGCTGCAAGCGTAAAGTCATAATCAGCTCTGAGAATCTAACGTAATTCGTAATCGGTGGCAAAATTTTTGCGTAATTCGAAATCACTACCCCTCCATGCAGGCCCTCTTAAAACGTATAGCAGCTTTTTGGGGTGGGCGACTTAACAGCCAATCTACAGCCTGCATTCCTTGTTAGCCAGGCAAGGAAGGATTTTGGTAACCCCACGTACCAGCGAGCTCCAACACTCAACCTTCCCTCATCACAACACAGACTCCCTTTCTACCTCCTCAGGCCCAGC
The DNA here is from genome assembly GCF_001625305.1 of Branchiostoma belcheri. Classification (NCBI taxonomy): domain Eukaryota; kingdom Metazoa; phylum Chordata; class Leptocardii; order Amphioxiformes; family Branchiostomatidae; genus Branchiostoma; species Branchiostoma belcheri. The sequence continues at coordinate 1,682,461 of NW_017803854.1, read as the reverse complement.
CTGCCAGCCCCTGTGGATCTCTGGTCTGTCAGCAGACACAGACAAACCCACGTTAGGCCACACCAATTTCATTGGTTGGTTCTCAGATTTTTTTAGAAAAAATGTGAAGCTACAGCAAAGAGACATGAACTGTCGCTCTTTCCTACAGCATTTTGTATTTTGTCAAGTTGATTGAATTAAACTGAACTGAACAACAGGGCAAGAAAATGAAAACAGGCCTTGGCATCCTATGATAGCCCCAAAATAATCATAGGAGCCATGAAGTCAACATACCAGGCTGGTTTAAAAGTTAAACGATGAATTTTGAACTTTTAATGAAACCACTGGTTTGATAGATCATGGAAAAGCTGCAGCTAGAAAGAAAAGGACTGTGTTCAACTGTTTGGGGCAAAATATGAGCATTTTTCAATTGATTCTGAACCAGAATTTTTTTCACAAATCAGAAAAAAATGAAGCAGGCGAATCCGTGAACCAACAAATTAAATTGGTATGGCCTAAATAGTGGTAGCTGTGATTATAGCACCTAGCATGTTTGAGTAACTACAACCCACATTACATGGTTGTAGCTGTGATTAAAGGGCATCTAGCATATTTTATAACATCTTTGGCTAGTCAGGGGACAGTCTAGCACCTAGCATAGCAGGTTTTGGTAGTCTAAGGGGACAGCCAAGCACCTAGCATGGCATGTTTGGGAGGTCAGGGGATTGCCCTGTATCTAGCATAGAATGTTTGCGTAATCTATGGGACAGTTTAGTTAGGGTTTTTCTGTACATTTTAAAAAGGTCGACTTCATTCTTAACTATCCAGTATACACCCTACAACTACAATGGCATCCTTCTTCCTTCGGAAGGCTGGTAGAACCAAGCAGCCTAAAATTCAGCACCATGGACAGGGCTATTGGAAAACATGTTTTTTTAATCAGATTTTGTAGCTTTAAGTGCCCAGAACTACTGCAGATCAAAGAGACCAACACCGAGGTATACAACTGAGATATCCTTCTTATAGCTGGCTCTTTTAAATAACTAAAGGCAGGATCGTACAAGGGAAGCAACAATAATGCAGGGATTGGTATAGGCTGCTGGCTGGCTTGTAGTGAGCTGCATGAAATGACATTAAAGCAGGTTGACTGTTGGAGCACCTGTTACATGTGGTTACATTCCTTCCACTCTTGGCTGCACAATGAAATGGCTTTAGTAAGTAAGTAAGTTAGTGGTAATGATTACAAAAAAGTAGAATGCTGCCTGGTTAGTACTCAAGGGTGAGGGGGTGAATTTGACATAAAGCTTCCAAATTTGTTGTTCTGTTTTCGATTCAAAATTAGTATTAGAGGGTAAGTTGGGTGCAAGCAATGACATGTCTGCTAATGTAATGGGATCATGATCACTGTTGAGTGCTGACCATATATGGGGATATTGACCATACATGGAGATAATGACCATACATGGAGATAATGACCATACATGGAAATAATGACTTCTGAAAATAGTTTCAATGATGACCATTGTTCATGATTTGAGTACAGATTAATACAATTAAATTTTCATGGTATATCTGCTGACTAATAGATTACAATAATTATGAGGATATTTTTTATATTCTTTAGTTTATGTACATCAAGAACACATGGAATCTCACTGTACATTGGGAAATTTCGACACATTCATTGTTCATCATTTGTTGATTCTGATCATATAACGTTACATGGTTTGAAAGGTAGACAATTAACTATGCCATGATCACCCAAATTCAAATCAATGCCCCTCCCCGACATTTAAAGTACAGTACAAATTGTACACATCCAAACACCAACTTGGAGTCAAGGAAACCGTGTTATATATAACTGTACAGCATTGGCTTTGTTGCAAGAACCTTTTTACAATGGATAGAAATGGGTACAGCTGAAGCTACCACAGCTGACTGAAGTGTGTGTTACATTTGGTGGGAAAGCAAAAGGGGCAGGCACGCACGCCTACCTCGGAGCCTTGTGGAGCACCGCTCTGTAAGCAAGGGGAGAAGGGAAGGAGTTACTGATGGGATCCCAACACCAACACCAACGCAACACCAACACATGCATGGCAGCTACTACTATTACCAACTACACTACAGGCAAGACAAGCCCATATGTGTTTACATGTAATCCCACTCCAATACATGGTGTAACATTTAACTGTCAGCTTTGTAAGAATGCCTCTGTATGGAAATAGGTACTGGTCTTGGCTTGCTGAAGGTTTATGTAGCTCCAATTGATGTCAATGACAACCGAAACAAGATTTCTATTGAGTAAGATGCCATCATGAAAGTTCAACTGTGTTTGTAGCTACATGTTTAAAGTTAAAACTTTTGTTCTCACCCAGAGCTTTTGGCCACATGACAAGTCTCACTGGGTCAGTATATTGAAGAAGACCAGAGTGACTGGTCAAAATCTTAAGGTGAGAACCATTCTTTGTGTTGGAACAAAAGTTAAACTTTAGACACTGATCAAGATGGTCAATTTTCGGGAGAGTACAAATGTTAGGTATACTATATTGGAATGGGAGTCACTGTATCATAACAACAGCACACTCTAAATATGGCAGAGAGCAATTGATAGAAAAGTCAACAACTGCAAAGTTAGGAAGCTCTGCATAGTGAAGGCTAACAGAAGAAGAAGCCCATTTCTGAGAGTGTATTTTCCAGAATTCAATAAAAAATCATGTTCAATGTCACCAAGCAGCTATGCTAATGTTTGTATGGGAGGGAGGAGGGGGTTGGATGCAGCCTACAGTACAAGTAAAAGTAGTAGTGGAAGGGCAAAGTATAGAACATAAATGAGGGGGAGAGAGTCAGAACTCACAGACAGAAGTGGTGCGAAACATAGTGCGGCCTGACTCCTTGCTGGAACAGTGCATTAACAGAAATCATGGGACATAAGACAGAAATATCAAGAAAGGAAAGAATCAAGAAGAAGAGCAAGTGATAGTCTTATAGAAAATGAATTACAACAGAGAGTATATTCATAGTAATGATGAAGCGAAATGTATAGATTACAAACTTAGAAAGAAATTGATATCCTTGGAAATATGGAAAATTATGACTGATGACAGACAAAAGGAAGAAGGGAGGGGGCAGAATGGAAGTAGCAACAAGCAGGAAGACATAATTATACTTAATAAACAACAAGGACAATAACAGAACATCCTACCACATGGGAGGCAAAAGAAATAAGAAGCATTATAGTGGGATACACATCAAGGGTACAGACCACCGAGTTCACAAAAGAAAAGACGGACAAAGATCGATGGATAAAGAAAGGCAAAGGGGCTTCAATGAGAACAAGATTTCTACACAACATATCAGAAAGAAACGTACAGATCACTGACAGAAACTACAAAACAAGGAAGCTAGAAGACTAGAAAATAGGGCAGCAGAGAAGGGATACCACGCTGGGGGTACATGATGATGGCAGGACAGCATCTAAAAGCACCATTTTTCCCACAGTATCTTAAAGTAGCAACTGTAGCATCTTGGAGCTACTATTTTATTTTTAATTTCCCAAGAAGAAGTTCCAATTGAAAGTAGGTCCAATTCTAACACAGACTGTCTTTATCTGTGATTAACAATTAATCAAAGTATTTGGCCCACTTTCCTAACATTTTAGTCTATTTTAAAGTTGAAGTAGTTACTGCAGCTATTTTCTGTATATGGTGAGTAGTTGTTCACACATAGACTATTTTGATTCCAAAATTTCCCAATATACAGTAATTCTGGTCAATGCAGTGTCCATAACAATCTTGAACAACTTTCTGTACCTGGAAGTGAGAGCTACTTGTTAACTGACAATACATCTACTTAAAGTTCAATTGTTTTCTTTTCTGAATGACAAAGACAATATAACATACTGAGAAAACAACATACTCTTGCCACAGCAAAGAAAAAATTTTTAGAAATATCTTTTATATCTCAACTTCAATTTTGTATATTTTTGGATGCAGCACTTATAAAACTGGCTGCACATTTGCAGTGTTTTCTTACATAAACATGTGTAAAGGACTGTGTGCCCTTGTTTGATAATAATATCCCAGGGAAGACGAAGAGGGAAAAAATTTGATTACCATGCAGATGCATGATTTAATTAGACTGGGAAGGTGGAGAGGTTGGTTCTGATTAAGAATTGATTAACTACAGTGAAACATCAACACACGTTGGTGTCACTAATTTTCACACAGACAAGGTTACACAATACAATGTTGTTACCATTTTACTGGCATGTAACTTCTTACATACATACATAGTGAAACAGTAGAGTCTACACTACAATATAGCCAAATGTGAGTGAAGCAATGTGAAAGAAATAAAGTTCATGCAAATATTTATATTTTGATAAATGTTTGCATTAATTACAATGATCAATGTTCAGATAATAATATTGAAGTTAACTGCATTGAAGTTCTGAAAAGAGCGAGAGTATACAGTTGCATTAAAACAATTACAGTTGCATTAAAACAATTAAGCTTAAGTATACAGTTGCATTAAAACAATTCTTCTCTATGTTGTGTGTGTACGTGTATGTCTTGAAAACAACACAAAATCCTTACCTATGCCAAGCGGGAGGTGCAGATGGTTGTTTCCTGTCCATGCTGAAAGGAACACAACAATTCAATTCTAAGGTCTCCTCAACACACACAGGAAAGAAGATTATATAGGACAATGAAAAGCCCTAAAACTTAAAGGCATCCAGTATAATTTCAAGGCCAAAAAAAATTCTGGATGAGGAAATCTGTGTGATATTGACATCTACTGCCATTCTTTAGCACATTTTCGTCGTCATTACATGACATAGTTGAATCATTTGAAATAGCCTACATGTGTATAAACAAGCTATGCGAGGAGTCCTTTTATTTTTGGTGCCACCAATAAATAGCTAGAACCAGCTATGAAACAAAAAAGTAACATCAAATTTTTGTGTCACAGATATCAGTATGCTATGGTATAGGATTTATGAAAAGAATGACTAGACTTTGAAAATCCAGATTTGTCTCCCTGAAATTGCACTGGGCGCCTTTAGAAGAGGTACAGTAGGTACAGCATACATGCACATGTACACGTACACGTGAGTTTAATAGCTGGAAGCCTGAAACACACAAAAAGGGATGAGAAGGGTTTTCTGACAGCCATGCCAGGCAAGAGAAAGATGGGAGCAAGTTTGTCATTCAGCTAACTGAATTACACAAAAAAAGATGAAATTGACACCAATTTTCCACATTGTCATTTACAGGTACAGTCATGTTGTTCAACGCACTAATTATACTAAATTTGCATACCCCTGAAAACCCCAAACCATATCCATGGTTCTATATATACTAAACAAAAGCCCAGCTATTCTCCATTAAAAAATATGCAGTAAATGCTCACTCTAATTCCCCAGAAGTTGCAGCTACATTTTGCCATTCTCAGAATGCAAGTACTATTATCAAAAAAGTTTCATTGGATAAACAGTTAATAGTTATCTCTTCTAATCCAGCAATTCCTACTGAAAGAAAGTTTTCCAGTGAGAAACCTTCACGAGCTCTACAGCACCAAGAGAAGAAAGTTTGGGGAGATCTAAGAGAAAAGCTGTTAGATTTAGGTGTAGATGTAGGTAATCTACCCTAGGACCCAGACTAGTATTGGGCTGTTAGCCATTTTCCTTCAGCAGCCAAGAGCCCTTCGCCTGCCTATCTAAATTACTGCTACAGGGTAGCTAAGCCTGGGGGGAGTTTGGCTAGCCTGGCCAATGACAGCCAAGAGAGGTGACACCAGACTAGTAATGGGGCCGGACAAACTCACCCCGGGCTCAACTCCCCCTGTTGTAATAGCAATTTAGATAGGCGGGCGAAGGGCTCTTGGCTGCCGAAGTAAAACGGCTAACAGCCTGATACTAGTTTGCCTCCCAGGGTAGTAGGTAAACCTAAAATGTTTTTGCCTGATATTGTCAGAGATCGGACTCTCGGACCCGGCTGGGGTTAAAGAAAAATGCCTTCTGGAAGCCGGGGCTCGGGGTCGTGGCGCTGCAACAAAAAACAAACTTCTCACTCCACTTTCACTAACTTCACTTTCAATAACACTCTCCTGTGCATCCTACCATATCATGTTAAGACACTGAGTAACCTACTCAGGTTCAAAAAAGCTATCGCACACAGTGTCACATGAGCCTCAATCTCGAATTTATGTCTTTCTAAATGTATTCACTGTATTTTCCATGTATGTGATAAATTTTTAATGTCTGAGCCTTGGAAGATTAGCCCTGCAGGACCAAAAGGCTTCGAAATAAATGAAATGAAATCCTGTAATTCAGTTCATGTTCACTAACAGTCTCCCGTGTACCAAAAATTATTTCACCATGTTGGTAGAACATACATGATGCATACTGAGGTTGTGTAATATACACAGGAGACTGGATATTGGAGTTTTCTTTTTTGCACAACAAGTCAAGTCTTACCTCTTTACATTTTGATGCTATCAGACATTTACCTCTGAGGAAGCTTTAGATCAGAGGAAGGTGTCTGATAGGCATCAAGATGTAAGGAGGTGAGACTTTACTTGTTGTGTACAACAAAACCCCAATAACCAGTCTCCTGTGAGTGCATATTACACATCTTCATTATGTATCATTGGAGACTCCTTTTCTTTTGCTTTCAAGGCATGGTTGTGAGGAAAAGTACAGCTCAGCTGAATTCGGACATAGAGGGACAATCAATATATTTTGTTGTCTGAGCTCCTCAAAGCAAAACAAGGCAAACTAATGTCTAAATGGTTCCAGCCTGACTTAGCTGGTTGGAAGTTGCAGGAACAATCTGCCTTTGCAAAAGCTGTAACAAAATATTTCTCCGATAATTTCCTTTCGACCAAAAGCGACAGACAAAAAAGTGTTTCTTCAGGCAATGTTCCTTGCAGAAAAAAAAATCAGTTCTGAGTTTGGAGGATCAGGATAAGAAGAGATATTCAGTACCAACAGGTGGCATAAGGACAGTCTGGAGATGCTAATTCAATCCTAGAGAATTTTGTATACTTTCAGCCCGAGCCTTTAACTCGAAACAGCCGTTTTGCTGAATTTGTGACTCATTCTGGGATCAGGACTTGAAATACTAAAGGACTTGGTATATGCAGCTTAGTGCAGGTAATATTGGGGCTGTGCAGGTATTTCTACCGGAATCTAGCCTGCACTGGTCCATGTACTGGATTTATTTATCATATAGATGTATTTGGGCTTTTATTTGCTGCAGAATTATATTTTAATTACATAAGGATGCCGGACACCACTAGACAGCAATTGCTGAGTGATCAAAATCAAATTTGTGCGACCATTGACTTCATGATTGAAATATAATGCAGAAAATATGTTGAAGATCCCTGCTTTGGCCATAAAACTCATTGAGCGACCTGTTAAATTTTAGGTCGCTTATAAATCACGGCCTCTAGTGGATTAAGGGGGTGTTAAAGTGTGAGATGCATTTTGATGCAGTCAATGGTGAAAGTTCATAAGGTTGTGACACAGAGAGCCACATGTACCGTCCATGCATGAAGTGTACATGTACATGACAAAGAAGTAAATAAACATAAAAAAACATAAGGTAAACAGGTGCATGCAGGGGAAAAATAGGCTGGATGCCATCTTTTTAGCTTTAGTACAGTCTCTTGGTCACTGACTAGGCCTGCATGTATTCTTTCTCTCTGTCATTTGAATATTTGTTCAGAATCTGAACGGGCATGCTGATTGACAGGCAGTATATGGGGTCAACCAATCAGCAAAGGCGATTGGGCCACGGCACCTACGGGTAACACACGTAGCTGGTGTGTTACACCGAAGGGTGGTTATACTGGCTATATACAGATACATGATGCAACGGCTGAATTAGGTCATTATGTGACCAGACAGAAAGAATATTTGCAGGCCCAGTCTTTTTGGTATTGAAGCGACCGAGAGACCGCAGTACTAAAGCTAAAAAAGCTGGCGCCCAGGATAGGGGGGGGGGGATGGAAAAATGAACATAAAACAGAAAAAAAATCCACAAGTGCTTGCCTGGTCATAAGCCTGTTCTCTCAACCCGAGGGATAGAGACATTCAGACTGCAAGTATGAAAAAACGTGACAATTTCTATGTTAACGTGAATTATGTAAAAAAAAAAGAAAGAAAAAAATGTGTGAAATGTTAAATTTCCAGTGATGCAAAAAAGAAAGAAAAGAGTAGTTAGATTTTCCATGGTGGTGAGACAAAAAAAAATTGGGCAAAATGTAACTGCAACTTCAGTGCCATTAAAAAAAATAAATTCACATTGTTCAGAGATGTCAAAACCTTGATAATAATATGACAATAATAAAATCTTTGAATGTAGTCCTGTAGCTAATCTGCCACAGGGCAACACAGCTCTCAACAAAATGTATGCATTGAACAACCTACTTCTTTCCTTGCTACACATAAAAGCTTTAAGGAATACAGTACTGTATACAGTAACAGCTACATGTATTCTTATTCAAAAAATTACTTATAATCAAACATTAATAATCATTATAAATGAAGGTAACACAAGATGAGTAACTACATGTATGCTAAAGGTCAGTTACTAAACTGTCACTCACTTGGACATCGGCACATTTTCATAACGGTAGTCGTAGCTGTGGACAACACAAATGGTGAGTTGGTCAGTTTGGGGAGCAGGCGATGGAAAGGATATAGGACAAACTCATACGTAGACTAAGTATAAATCTAATGCTACATTCTATGTAACCATTCAGTTACCTGCACACAGCTAAAGGTCTACTGTGTTAGATACAGACATGTTGTTCTCATATATACTTACATGTATAACACCAACCACTACTAATGTTATTATAGGCATATCCAAAAACTTATCACACATGCAGAAAACAAACTTCTGGGGTAAAAAATTTAAGAGCTACCATTGAAATATATTTCTAAGTTTTGAAAAAAAGTACAGCTAAACTATTTCCGATATAAGCGATGTGCCGTGAGGCACTTTGTCCTGTATTATGTAGAAGTATAAGTATTTCACTCACTCATCATATCCTGTTTCATAGTCCATCCTCCTGTAGTGTTTGGCCAGCTTGACTCCGAAGATCATGGAGGGAACATAGAACAGCAGGCACCAGCCCAGACCAAACCAGAAACCGTTCTGCAGAAAAGGCATGAGAAAAAGTCAGGAGTAAAGAGACATTGCATGATCAATGTTTTAAACTGTAATGATTTTTTTAGACTTGATATTCTGAGGTTGAACATTCTAAAAGTTTAAGATATACAATGTAAGAACAGTCTACAAGTAAGCACTAAGGCCATGACTTTTACATGTATATGTATATGTCATGAAATGTGTGAATAAACCATTATACTACTGTACACTATTACGAAACAGCTACAATTTGCTTGGCTATGAGTCCAATTTCTTGTGTTGGAAATCGCAGTTCAAACTTGTTTCATAATCACTTCTACCACCACAGATGAACTTTTAAAATATATGCATTTGTATCCATCATTGTAAATAGAACTTGTGATACAACAACAACAAAACTTACGAAGGCATCCAGGAAGTATGAACAGAGCAGTAGTACGACAGACTGGTAGGCATCACTGACTGGTTTGCAGCCACCAAAATCCTCATTGAACTGGAAGGATGACCAGAGAGAAAGTTGAATCCACAGTCACAGGTATGAAAATCATTGATATGTACCATTCTAGCTGCAATAGTAGAATATCTTGTTCTACTGCTCGGATAGTCTGGCACCATCTCTGCAAAGTCTGCCTTGTCCCCCTGACGACCAATGTCGGTCATGGGACTAGGTAGGTAGATTGCCATAATAATCAAAACTAGTGTGCTATGCCGAGGGGCTGTTATACTGGCTATATATTAGATATAGAAAACATTTTCCTTTTAAGGCGGCAACTTAATACTTTAGGTGCATGAGAGTATAAGAGATACTAAACACACAGCACTACTAGTGGACTAGCCCCCTGTTGTAGAGATTGCACAATTGTGTGGCCCAAGGGTTACAAAATGGTAAGTCTATGCACCATAGGTGCAGGTAGAAACTTAAACTGTGAGGAAGTGATGCAAGAATCCCTACCCTGACCATGATCCAGTCAGCATACTGTTGTGCATATCCCAACAGTTGGTTTGCATACGTCTTGGCTTCCTGTAAACAATTCAAACAAACAAACAATGGTCAGATGAGTAAAGATACAGTCATGTAGCATGGAGTGTTTGAAAATGTTGCAGCTTACTTTTTATATTCAATCATTCAGATACATGTAGTTTTTTTCCTGAACTTATTTCTGAACTTCACCGCACTACAGGCCACTTTTACTACTACATGATACTTCAGATTAAGGTCATCTCTTCATCCAATACAAACGGCACTATGAATACCTTGAATTATAATTCCTCAAATCAATTTTATCTTCACAAGAATTTCTTTGAATTTGCAGTTATGGAAGCTCTCAGTTGAAAAAATTCTGTAGTACAGTTACTGTAGTAAATACAAAATATATACACCTATTCATGGTGTCAAGATTTCAAGGTACATATATAGGAGGTCACTGGGTTAATAAAACTATTGCAAACATTTTAAGTATTTGCCACTTACATCTTTGACAGCATCTCCACCCTGGGTCTGGAGGTAGGTTTCTGCATTTTGTGCTGATGCCAGAAGGGCGTCAATCGAAGTCTGTCAGAAACAAAATACTCAGTAAGTACTCAGAAGCCCATTGTAAAAACATACCACATTTTGATTTGAATGTAGAACCAATCAGTTAGTGTTTTCAAAGGTAGAAACATGTGAACTGTTAATCTTAAGTGACTAATGAACCTCTTCATTGATACCACATTTTATTATTAATAGGTATATACAAGCAAAGAAAAATATACAGTTGTAGACAATGATTCAATTTGGTATGAGTTTAAAATCACCTGGAGATCTGAAACTGTCCGTTTGAGTTGCTGGATGTTGGTCTTCAGTTTGTCCTGAAAAATGAAAGAAAAACACCAATTTATTAACTTGGAAAATATGTAACTATCACTCATTGATTGATTGATGGATGAATATCTGACTGTATCTGTATCTGTATAGCCGGTATAACCGCCTTTCGGCGTAACACACCAGCTTCGCAGGCACGCGGCGCGGCGGCAGCTGGCTATATTACACCGATCGACTTGTTACACCTAACCCTTGAACTTCTAGCTCTAGACATTGTTTAAAGCTATCTATTGACAGTGCCCCTACTATACTTGGTGACAGTGAGTTCCACTCTGCGATAGTTCTAGGAAAGAATGAATTCTTGAACACCTCAATCCTTGGTTGATAACTCTGGTACTTGAATGCATGGCTACTTCTTGTTCTCTTCTGGGCTGGTATTAGGTACTTAGTACTTAAAATAGATGAACAATGATAAAGAAGTTACATTTGTACTTACCACATCATCCAGAAGGGGCACCACCTTGGTGGTTTGTAGCTGGTCTATCCTGTCGGCATTGTTTCTGACTCCATTTATCTGAGGAAGGGACATAAAATGAACAAGGTACAAAATAATGCTGTGCTCCTGAGCGTCACAAATACGACATAATTTCAGTCATGGAGGTAGAAAACAGTGTCACGTGTACAGGTATGTGTAACATTGTATTGCAAATGATTGTAAACTATTTTACAACAGTAACTATTACAAAATTACTATCACAAAAGATAAATGGAATACATTAAATAAAAGTTAGTATATCAGGAGGACAGTAACTGTTTCGAACTGAATTTGGTTGGTGAATATGGAGCTACTGTCTGTTTTACTCAGGATGGATTTTGGTTGACAAATATGGAGAGCCAGCTGCCGCTGCACCATGTGCCTACAAAACTGGTGTGTTATGTTGAAGGGCAGACACACCACTACAGGTACAGATACAGACAGATACTGTCTGTTTTACTGACCACATTTGATCCCTCCTGGAAGTTGTCAGCGGCAGTTCTCAGGCCCTGGGCGTAAGTAGGCAGGTCCACCTGAGTCAGACCCTTGTTCACCTGTGAAAAGACATTGTCAAAATGTTCATACTAATATAGATAATATTGTGATAAAACTGTCTATCCTAAACTTAAAAAAATACAATTTCACCTGCACAAACCAGCAAAAAAAAATATGCAGGTGGCACAAAAAATGTTCTTTGAGTCCTGCACGATTTGATTTGATTTAATGAAATTGTAGGAAACAATACATGTGGGACACAGGCAGCTGCTGCTGGTGTTGTGTCCCACAAATAAAAACAAATACAGGACAATACTCATTTTCACTCGAGTTAAGTAAGGAAAGTTGTGTAAAGTGCCTTTCCCAAGGGTACAAGATCAGTGGCATGTCAGGGCTCGAACACTCACTACCCTTGTGCCACACAACCACACAACAATAAATGTGATAAAGCCCATAGAAAAGAAAAGTTGCTACTTTACCTCGGCTAAGTAAGCATCAAAGTCGATGTTGGACACTCCGCTGTCCCTGAAGTCAGTCATGCTGTCCCTGGTGTCCTGGTCAAGAACTTTGACCGTTGAGAAATCCACGTCCAGAGTATCCAGCTGGTCTGTGGACACAAACAAACAAACTTGAAACAACTTTTGGGTTCGGCATTTACTGTAAATATTGAGATATTTGCTATGTTTTTATTTCCTTGGTTTTCATGGTCTCTCTCCACCGCAAAGTCATGACACCGCAAATATGTGGTTTTGCGCTTCAGTCTTCTTTGGAATGCAAAATTGAAACACTCAAAAAACCTTACGGTAGCATTAAATATGCACGGAAATAAAAAATATTGTATTTAGAGCACTGAATATCTTACCTGTTAAATTTGACAACTTTAAAAATTTTAGTCAAAATACCACTTAGCAGACTTAGTGAATCTGAAATGAATTATGCTGGTACATGTATGTACAATGTCACAGTCATACATTACACTAAGAACAGCAAGGTTGAATGTCACCTAATAACACTAACAGTAATAGACTCTTTGATGCTACAGAATATTAACTTGTCTAGGTTTATGATGCCTCACCATCGATGTTGATGTTGTTGATCTGGTCCAGGAGGTCGGAGGTGTCGGTGCCTCCAAAACTGTACCTGTCCAGCTGAAGCACAGCCAGCAAGCCTTTGTTGTCTGAACAGTTCCTGCAGGCAAAACAAGTTGTTTTAAAAGTTTTGTTTATTTCCTCCACACTGAAAAAAGCTGACACTTGTAACAGCAATATCACAAAAATAGGTGTGTTTGTCCATTAACTCTCATTTTCAGGTAAAAAAACTTCCAAGTCTCCTTTTAGTCATGCCTTTTACCAGATGGTAAGGGCCCCAGGTCTTACACTTTTGTGGCAAAAGCGCAACCTACATCGGCTACATACAGCAGCAAGAAACAGCGCTTCAGTCAGAAGCCCTGAGCATCAAAACATAAGCAGGGCAGAGAAGTTATCTGTTGTGCAAAGAAAAACCCCTTATGTATCCTATGTTTTAATTGACAGGCGTGTAATGGTTAACCCCATTCCAAACCAGAGGCCTAAATAGACTTGGTGTACCATCAGGGAAAATGGATACAGGTGGCCAGAGGCTTGGAAAGGAAATCTTACAGCTTGTCTCACTGTCCTGTATGAATGTTTCAATTTCCTCCTTACCTGAGGATGTCCCCTGCCTTGAGAGGAATCTGGTCATCCTGCAGGAGCAACTGACCCAGGAGGTACTTGGGGCTGGGCGCCGGGGTTCCCGACTGGGTATCGTTGTTGTTGGAACTTAGCGGTGTTTTCAGGAAGTACGGCTTGTCAATGGTCTGTGAAAAGATTCAGAATGACATGCCAAAATTTAAATACTTTTGCAGTGGTATAAGTAAAACTCATGTAAACCTTATTCATTTGGCCTTGTCTCTAGATATCCATTAATATTTTCAAGTCATGCTTAATGATACAAATATTTTGACAAATATTTTAACAGTACACTCAACAAAACGAATTTGCTACTGTGGGGAGTTTTCGAGATGCACTCTGTCTCTTCAACAACCTGGTAAAGTCAGATCTCTGTCACGTGACGTCATGTACAGGCTTGAGGTAGTGACGCCCCCAGTCTGTTCAAGGTAAGGCACTGTACAAGGTACAAGGTACAAGCACCTAACTTTCATGAGATAATAAGAAAGAAAGGTGAATTGCATTCCTTGTCAACCACTTACCTCAGCAAAGATCTCCTGTGTCTCGAGCGGTCGGCACACGAAGCGCTCCATGGGCGACCCCACTAGGAAGAAAATGGTCACCAGCAGCATCAACAGCCAGCAGAACAGGAACGCAAACCCAACAGACCTGGGATTAAAAAAAAAAGTTGGCTTTGTGTGAGCACCACCTAGCAGATCACAAATCAACTGCACAGTAAGTTTCTTATGTCTGACTTATAGCTTGTACAATCATTTGCCTATAAACATCCTTGATGACAACTTGTGTGTGTGTGTTTTTTTGTTGCAAATCAAACTTTTCACAGTTTTCACAAATTTGAAAAATATAACCTCTCTGGAAAATAGATCATTTGAATTTCTGTGGAAGTGATTAAAATCAAACCTGCCCACATGGCTACCTTTCAAGCCAGCAACATGGCCATAACAACCACCAGTCTTGGAACTTTTTTTTCATAAGCACAAGCATGAAGCAACCTGCATAAGAGGGCCACCTGTCCAAGCAGACCAGTTTAGCTCTGTCCCCTGGTGGCCTTCTTGAGCAGGTTTGACTGTACTTACGACATGAGCAGGTTCCCTCCTGTGGTGGACCCACATGTGCGAGTGGTGGGGGTGTGGTCACTGTTGTAGCTGCAAAGGCCGAATATCAGACCCAGGATCCCCCCATACAGACCCACATAATTCTTATTATTACTTACGACATGAGCAGGTTTCCTCCAGTGGTTGATCCACATGTGCGAGTGGTGGGGGTGTGGTCGCTGTTGTAGCTGCACAGGCCGAATATCAGACCCAGGATCCCCCCATACAGACCCACATAATTTGGATTGCTGTGAAAGTTATTACTTACGACATGAGCAGGTTTCCACCGGTGGTGGACCCACATGTGCGTGTGGTGGGGGTGTGGTCGCTGTTGTAGCTGCACAGGCCGAATATCAGACCCAGGATCCCCCCATACAGACCCACATAATTCTTATTAATACTTACGACATGAGCAGGTTCCCTCCTGTGGTAGAGCCACATGTGCGTGTGGTGGGGGTGTGGTCGCTGTTGTAGCTACACAGGCTGAATATCAGACCCAGGATCCCCCCATACAGACCCACATAATTTGGATTGCTGTGAAAGTTATTACTTACGACATGAGCAGGTTTCCACCGGTGGTTGACCCACATGTGCGAGTGGTGGGGGTGTGGTCGCTGTTGTAGCTGCACAGGCCAAAGATCAGGCCCAGCAGGTTAAACACCACCACCAGCAGGACCAGACAACACAGACCCAAACCTGCGTACCACCTACGGGAGAAATACAACAAACAGGAAATATCTTAGCAACAGGAAAACAGACTTCAAACCTACATGTACACCAGAAATACAACACATGGGAAAAATCTCAGGAACAAGAAATTGGAGATTCATTCATTCGTTCGTTCATATATACACGGGAAAAACAAAGAAATAATGTCTCAACAAGAATCAGAGACTTGTAATCTGCGTACCACCTTTAGATTAAAGAGTATACATGTACAATGTATTCCATTAGAGAGTATACATGTGTACATGTACGTAGATCTTCTCAGAAATCTTACCTGTACATGTTATTTGGGACAACAAACTTCATCAGGTACTGAGTTGCAACATCCTGGTACACTTCTGTGTTGTTTGCAATCTGAGGAATAGAAAAATACAAAATTAATTCTTCTACATGCAAGACCATGTTTCTTGGCTTTGTCTATGGGCAAACATTTTGGAGGTTGTTTCACATTAGAAAAGGGTAGGAAGCGTAAGGAAAAGGATGAACAGACAATATTGTATTTGTCCAAAAATAATTTCATCAGGTTGGTGTAACATTGAAGTTTTCTTTGGAAAAGCAACACTCCAGTCAGAAACTGAGGAAGATGTCTGACAAGCATCAAAACTTAAGAAAGTAAGAGACTTTACTGGTTGTGTTCAAGAAAACTTGAATATTGAATATTCTATATGCTTCTTCAAAACTGACTAATTTTGAACTGATTTGTAACATGTTTTTTCAGTACTGTATGTTGTGGCCTTACCACTTTCACTTGTCCATCCAGGCTGGCTGACAGGTTGGCGAACACGTCCTTATTGTCTGCCAGTAGCTTCTTCACATCTGTAAACAACAGGAGATCAGTTATACTTGGATACTTGCAATGGATACTTTATTTTTCCATTAGCCTGATACACATTTGTCTACAAAGCTATTCTTTCTGGAGAGATTTTAAAAGAGATGAAAACACATGACAGATAAAATAAAATAAAAACTTTATGATGCCGACCTTATATATGTACAGTATCACTTTTGGACTTTTTAAAAACAACCAAGCAAACAAACAAACAAACCAAACACCATGTTTACCCTAACGACATCATATTTTTTCCAGAAAAAGATCTTAGTGGATGAAAATACCTGCTACGACGTCGGTTGAGTAGTTCTGGACTCTGTTGGGGATCCCCTCGAATGCGCTGTTCGCCATGTCAGCGATTGCTGGGATGTCGTATGAAGACAGCAGGGTGTTGACCGCATCAAGCTCTGTGTTCACATCGGTCAGCTGAGGATGGAAGCACAAAAGATGTTCACGACTTAATGCCAGCTGGCTTTATTAAATAAAATTAGCAAAGGTGCTAAACCAGAGTCAGTAAGAGTGAGTGAATTATATTATGTTACATGCAGATATTGGTACATGCTAAATTTCTATACAAGCTTAAGTTCTTGGTTAACAAAAGAAACAGAATAAGAATGTTAATATACAGTCTGTTGTATGTCCTGCCATTGTACTCTTGCACATGTGCACTTTGCTACTTCGCCCCTAGGGGGCACTGAGTCAATACACTTACTCTGTTGTAGTATGTGGACATCTCATTCAATCACTGGGGTTAGAGCATTATTATGTTACTGATTGATATAAACTACTTGTACATGTAGATCAACTATACATCAATGCTGAAATGTTCAATCTGAAACAGAGTACTCCCTGCA
The DNA here is from genome assembly GCF_001625305.1 of Branchiostoma belcheri. Taxonomy (NCBI): domain Eukaryota; kingdom Metazoa; phylum Chordata; class Leptocardii; order Amphioxiformes; family Branchiostomatidae; genus Branchiostoma; species Branchiostoma belcheri. Next base: position 1,665,278 of record NW_017803854.1, on the reverse strand, counting down.
CTGAAGTCTCATGATACGTTAAGTTGTACATTGTAATAAGATATACAGTTGCTTGAGTAACTACTTTTGTGTATGATTTTGGAAAGGGTCAGACGTTATGTTACTGATTGATATTAACTACATGCACGCTTACATCAATGCTGAAATGTAAAGGTACAATTTGACGTAGAGTACTCACTGCGCTGAAGTCTCCCCCAGGGCTGAGCTGGTTGACCTCGTTCCTCAGGTTGACGCAGACAGAGTCGGTCGGGTCGCAGAAGTTGAGGGTGTTGTTAAGGGTGGTTCTCTGGTCGGCGAGGGCGGAGTTCAGGTCCTGCGCGCCGGTCTGCAGCTGGCCCAGAGCTCTCTGCACCTCCAGGAGCGCCATCTTTGTAGGCTCCACGGCTGGGGGGAGGGGAGAGGGAAAGGAAAATTATTCTTCAGAGAAGCCAAGTGACAAGTCTCACTGGGTCAGTCTACTGAGGAAAGCCAGAGGGACTGGTAGAAAGCTGGTGTGTTACACCAAAGGGCGGTCATATTGGCTATACAGATAAAGAAAGCTCTAGCCATCACTTAACAGAGACGGTGGACAATATAAACTCCCTGGCACAATTGCTGATCCCTGATCAATTGCTGACATCACATATCCGTAAAGTCATATCCGTAAAGTTTGAATAAGGTCACGTGTCTGTAACTGTAATTTTGAAGTGATTGGTCATTAATCATCATGATGAAGGCAACAGTGGTCATTTAAAATTTGATCTCTGTGTAGTCTTTGCGTTGGAATAAAGTTCAACATCTTAGGCCAAGGAAAAAAAATGTTGTGTTTCCTGTTTCGGTCCTGAAAAAATTAGGGTCGGTAGGTAGGGATTATCTTATTTTATTTTTTATTTTTATTTTTTTTAGACTTTGCTGATTGCTGTGTTTATTTAAGTAGAACAAGTTGAAAAATCAATTGTGCAATATTATATTTCAGGGGTCTCCAACTTTGCGCCCTACGCAGCGCGCAGGAGAAGCTGTTGCATTTCAATACGTACCATTCTGAAATGCAGTTTGTAGCCTTCTCCTGCAACTTGAGTTGAAAATCTGTCTAACTTAAGAGATAGAAAATCAAGCCCAATTAAGTACAAATATTTCAACATAATAATTGGTTGGTATGGTACATTGTCTAGTCTGGTCAAAGTTAGTGGATTCAGAAGAAGAAAAACTTCTGAAGGAAAAAACGCCTGAAGAAAAAAAATTTTGAAGAAAAAAACTTTCGAAGAAGAAAAACTTTTGAAGAAAAAAAAACTTTTGAGGAAAAAACTTCTGACGAAAAAAACTTCCGAAGAAAAAAAATCTGAAGAAAAAAATATTATTCAGCGCAAAATTTTGATTGGTTTCTATCCCAATGTTTTCCTAAAAATCGATAATGTGATTGTATCAATTTTAAACGCCCTAAAATTAGCTAAATCGGCGCAATTTACGATGATTGCGCAATACGCGTGCCCTATGACCTTTGACTTTACGGGTCACGCAGCTCTAAATGCAGGCGCCCTCCCCACCTCGGCCGTCCGATTTGCCGGCAAATTTCTACTTTTTTAAAGGGTTTCGGGACCTAAAAACTAACACCAGAGGGAAAATAAACCACATACGTTATTTTTATGGTAAAAATCGCTAAAATGGACCAGGCATTTTTTCTGCCGCGTTGCCGATTTTTGAGATTCAGGACTTGCGGCCACCATGTGCTTTACGTCGATAGCGAATTTTCTACGGTTTCGTAAACGTATCGGCTTTTTTGTTAAACTTATTTTCGGGGTCGAGGGCTTTGTTTTACAAACAAATCAGACAATAAGCGTTGTTTACACGGCTTCAAAACGCTAGCGGGGCGCCCGATGTTCCACCAATGACAGCGATTCTCTCGGTAGCGTCGTGCAAATGTTTTGGTTCAGCAATATGCAGGGGTCCACACAAAAATAAGTCTAGGGTCGGCGGTTTTTTTAGGGTCGGTCGGGAAACAGGAAACACAACATTTATTTTCCTAGGCCTTAGTATGATTACTACCAACACAGATGAACTTCATAATAGAAAACTTACTGTTGATCATGTCCACCAGTTGATTGACCGCCGTCCCCACTTCTGGCCTCAGGCGCTCACGGACGGCCACTCCCAGGGTCTGGTCAATATCTGCACATTCAATAACAGTGTGGTCAGTTTTATATGGTAGTTAAACATGAGCAGCGTAATTTGTACTTGTCCATAAAACTGGCAGTGTAAAATTTAATGTTGCTATAGGCTCCTGTGCCCTATAGTTATTTAACAGTTGGTAATGAAATAGGTTCATTGATTGTCACTGTTTGTGTAAAGGAAAATCCAGCAAAAGTTTCTTCATTTAAAATGTTACTTACATCCCAGGTTGACAATAGTCAGACTCTTGAGTAATAACCTCCATTAACATTTATCAGCTATGTATTTGACAGTATCCACCACATTGAAAAACAGTAGTATGTTTAAGAGATCTAAAACCCCCAGGTATGCACAGACAGTTTACATATGCAGTAGTGCATTATACTGGGAGATGATGCTTTAGAGATCTCTTTAAGACATACATGTATTTTTCTCGTTAAAACTAAATGAACTTACAGGGCTGTATATCACGGGTCACACATTTGAATGCACAACAGATTAGGGTGGTGACAAGGCGTTTAGAAAGTTTGCTTTTCCTATTGCCTAAACACTTCCAATGGCTCATGACTTGTTTTCATTGATGCACAAATTGTCAGTGATTAGCTTTGGTGTAAACAGAGCCTATTGTACGCCGCGCCACGTGAGATGTCTGGCAAAGTTGCTCCCCCTTTGAAACCCTTGGAGGGTGAAATTTGTTGACTTAAGGTCTCTTCCTGAAGCTTTGAATACAACTTCTAAGAACTACAGTACCTTTTTGGTAATGTCCTATCATACCAAATAGTATTTTGGACCCACAAACTAAATTGTAAGCTAATATGACATCCAATATGACACAAATTCTCAAGGTTTGTGTGTCAATTGAGTTCAGTGACCTTCTACTGTATACTTACTGTCCAGGTCATAGTTGACTGCCCCTGACATGGTGTCATACTGGTCCACAATGTAGTCCAATTGCTGCAAAAACAAAGCGAAAGGTGAAAAGGTTTTTTTTTAAACCAAAACACTAATGAATTCTGATTGTCTGTGTAACAGTGCTCTAGCCAGGCAGAATTTCTTTCCATCATCTCAATCTTGTTTGACATATTATACATTGCATCAAAATGTGCCAAAAGTTTCACCTTCACAAATGAAATGCATTTTGAAGGCCAAATTTTGTTAAGCTTAGTTTTAATGACATCACTTTCCATATCTCTTTATGCCAATTTTTGCAAAATATTTGTCCTTCTTTAAAAGCGGCAAATAACAGAAAGTTACATGTATGCTGGCTAGAACACTGCTGTGTAATATATATCAATGACATTTAACACTCATGAGAGGTAACTTACATGTATAACCAAACTGAAACTACTTGACAATGAACATTTTGTAAAGTGTTAAAAATATATCAGTGTCAGATAGCAGGGATTTTCTAGAGTCAAGATTACGTCAGCAAACGTTCTGCTAGTCTTACAGTTAGACAATGGCTCCTCTGTCATCAGACACTGTGAGGACAGAGGTGCTGGTCTGTTTGGCTGACTTGTTAAACTCCTGGGACAGACCTTAAACAACTGTCCTCAAGCAGAAAGCAGCTCACTTTGTCTCTAATCGTGCATGAGAATTCCTTGCTAACACAGAATGTCTGCAGGCTGCTGATAACCAGGTGAAGGAAGGATTAAGATGCCCAAATGTGGGCCTATTTTGTAAATAAGAAATGGCGTTACAGGTCCAACTCAAAAATGAAATCCATGTTTTGAGGAAAACTTTTTTATAGCTTACTTCATTCTGAAATAATAAATCATACAGTCATAAAATTAGATATCATATAGTGCCTCTTTGAGCAATTTCTTTCCGAAAATTCAATGTAGGTAGAAGAATACGAATTAGAGAAAAATTACACAATGCATATTAAGTATTTAATGACTTCTTCAGTTCATCATAACATTTTCCACTAACCAAAGTACAAAATTGAATGTTTTCTGTACGTTGCAAATATCTAAAAGCTGGAATTACGTAGAACTTAAAAAGATAGCAAATTAGTCTTACGACATCACACTATACACTTACAGTTTTGGTATTGTTGAAGTATTTCCTGACGTTCTGGAAGGTCCCGGAGATGGTGGTGTTGGCCTGGGTCACAGACGTGCTCAGGGCATCATTACACAGGAACGCAAACACCATGCCCACTCTGGGGGGAGAGACGGGACATGTTATTACAAAATGTACCTTTATGTAGGTGTAGAATGTAGTTGCAATTGTATGTAGCAAGTTGGCAGAATGTACTGCTTCTGTTTGTTGAGCAACGTTGTACCAGAATATTGCATGTTGCAGACAATATCTTTTCATGTCATGAAAGTTCATCTGTGTTGGTAATTATAGGTTTAAATGTAAATCTTCTGTTTCAACATCGTTACACAGGAACGCAAACACCATACCAACTCTGGGGGGAGAGACAGGACATGTTAGCATCTTTGCGTAGGTGTATGTAGCATATAGGTAGAACGTTATGCGTTGAGCCTGGATTTTTCAGTTTTCTTTGGATGTTTGGTTGATGTTGCAACATTTTTGTCTTGCCTGTTGCTGACAGTATAGTTTCATGGAAACCAGCCATTGTGAAGTAACACAGCCAAAATGATTTTTATTGAATTACAATTACTACGTATTTAAGTTGAAGTCCTTCAAGAACCACATCATGCATATGGCACTAGAGTATTGGGCTCTGATGTACATAGCCTCTTTCACCCCTCTTGTTTACAAGGTACCTTTGACCCAGTATTCAAGATACACTTCTGAGAAGCCACGTGACGAGTGTCTACTGACTGTTGGGTCAAAGGCTCTACATTTTGTAGGTGAGAACAATCTTTTGTGTTCCAACAAAACTTTTAACTCCAAACGAGTAAAAAATTATAAATAATAAACTCACGCAATCAGTATGGTGACCACGAAGAGGAAGACCTCGAAGACCCTCCTCTTGCAGACCATGCTGTCCCTGACCGTCTGCTGCATCTTCCCTCCACAGTTCCCGCAGCAGCGGCAGCAGCAGAAGCACAGCCCCACGATCGGCATGATCACGATGAACAGGATCCCGATGGCTGCACAGATGGCCCAGCCAAGGCTGTACAGCACAACCTGCAGACATGATAAAAGATAAAGCTGATGCCACTACACCACAGGGACACGATAGAATTAAATATTTTGGCTTTTCATGAATTTACTGGAACAACCAAGGAGACTGTATGGCACACTAGTAAATTAGTTTGGACTAGAACAGAAACTGTGCAGGGTTGGAGGGTTGCTTAAAATCATCAGCTTCCTGAATTCCCAATTGAACTCTGTCTTGACAAATGTGCAGATAAACCCAAATCTATGTAGATAAGGACTGTTGGCAATCTTATATTATTCTTATTATTATTCAATTACTGATTTGATCCTTGGCATAGTTTTGTAAAAGAAATATATTGATGCAACTGACAACTCACTTTGGTTGGTTCCTTGTAGATCTCCTGTGCTCTGCCCTGCATTGCCAGCTCGATCCATTCTGAATAGAAGAGAAGCAAAAATGATTAATGAAGTAAACACCTTAATAAAGTAAGTCACATTTGATTGTACCCTACATGTATGTTTAGGTACTTTCTTGCATCAACCTATAAATACACTGTGATACAGTACACTTAGGCCACACCAATTTAATTTCTTGGTTAACGGATTTTTCTAGCAAAATAATGGAGCGGGCGGGCGAAAAAAAAATAACAATAAAAACAGGTCTAGGCATCCTATTATGGCCCAAAATGGTATGATAGGAGCCATGAAGTCAACACACCAGGCTGGTTCAAAATTTAAACAATGAATTTTGAACTTTCAATGATACTACTGCATTGAAAGATGGAATAACTGTAACAACTAGGATGAAAAGGACTGTTTTCAACTGTTCTGGGCAAAATATGTCAGCATTTTGCAGTTGATTCTGAATTTTTATTTTTATTTGCAAATAAGAAAAAAAATGAAGCGAGCGAATCCGTTAACCAAGAAATTAAATTGGTTTGGCCTTATGTAGTCAAATAAACCACCTTTTGGGTGGATGAGTTGTAGGGGCTGGGCATTAACCCTTTATTGTCTCCCTCCATCCCCCTGCACTACGCATGAGCTGTCCCTTATCCACCAGGATCTAGGCCCTGATGCATGCTACCTGTCGAGTGAATGCCATTGCCATCCGTCACTCCATACTGCAAAGTTTTAAACTTCGGGGTGGAGCATTAACCCTTTTTTGTCTCCCTCCTACCCCTGTACTACACATGAAGCATCCCTTATCCAGCAGGATCTAGGCTCTGATGCATGCTACCTGTCGAGTGAATGCCATCGCCATCCGTCACTCCAAGTTTCCAATCCAATTCTATTTCACAGGTAGCAACGTCGGCGTAAATCAACCGCACTCTTTACCTCGTTTTGCACCGTCGCGCTTCTCGTAATAAGACCTTGAATCTGACACTGAGATTCGTCAGAACCAATATGTGTTGACTCTGCAATTTTCACTCTGATGGGGTGGCAGGGCAGTTTGAAAAATTTAGGTGCATAATTATATTTATTCAGGTTTGCAACTGTTTTACTGTGTGTTAACCTTCTTAGACTGCTGCAGTATACATTTGTATTGTAGTTTATATACATTGTAATATAAGAGACTAAACATATCACAGCAAAGTGTATTTTATTCTTGTGCTACAGTACAGTAAGTACATTTGTACTGAAACAAATTTCTTGTATCTTGTACCAATGTATCAACTTTAGTTCCCTTTAGTTTTCCTATTTGATTATCGCGCTTCTGGTAAGACCTTGAAAATGACACTGGAATTCATCAGCACCAATATGTGTTGACTCTGCAATTTTCACAAAATTTTATGTGCAGTTTGAAAAGTTTAGGTGCATAATTATATTTAGTAGGTTTGCAACTGTTTTACTGTGTGTTAACCTAGGTGGCCGCAGCATACATTTGTACAGGTGTTTATATATTATAAGAGACCAAACATATCACAGCAAATTGTGTTTTATTCTTGTGCTATAGCACTAGTAGAGTACTGTACTGAAACAAATTTTTTATATCAACTTTAGTCCCCTTTAGTTTTCCTATTTGATTATCGCGCTTCTCGTAAGACCTTGAAAATGACACTGAAGAGTCATCAGCACCAATATGTGTTGACTCTGCAATTTCACTCTGATGGGGCCGCGTGAAAAATGCCCCCATAACGGGGTGAAAATATCAAATTACGACTCTGATTCACTCAGTAGGTACTGAGCCATCATCTATCCTTCAAGCTTCTAAAAAAACAGTTGTATCGGCACTTTATAAGTTTGTGAAAATTTGTAGAATCCCTATTTACAGCATATAGCGGTAGATGCCTTTGATGTATTCCAATTTTAACTTATATATGTTTTTTTTTTACTGCCTAATTTCATACGCTACCTAGTGATTGCCTTTCCACAACCTCTGGTCCGACGTTCCTTTGGCTACCAAAATTAACTGCATCGATCGTAAAACCTGAGGCCCTTTCATTGTCTCCGAGGGTCAGCTATATGAACCCAATGGGAGAACCGCTACGGCATTGTTTGATGAAGCACGGAGGCAGCATTTCAACTTTACACCAAAGAAAAAAGAAAGCTTTTAAAACTAATCTCCAAGGAGATCTTTTTGTGGCTGCAAGACAGTATGAAATTGGCGAGACAGTATGAAATACGCAAGGCAATATCCATTTGCCGCCTGAAAAAAAGAAAGCCTGACATATAAAAATGCCTAAAAAAAAAAACTAGCATGTCTAGATCACGAAGTATCCAAACCGGACGTCCTGCTGCAGTACCTAGGAAAGCTGCCAGGGTACCCAAAATCTAATAATTTCTAGGTCTCATAAAGACCTACCCACCTACTAAGTTTGATCCCAATCTATCCACTGCTTCTCAAGTTATCTCGCTAAACCACACACAAACACTATACTGAAAAGATAACCTTCTTAGCGAAGGTAATAAGACCAAGCGTTAACTTCTGTTTGGAAGAGTAGTTGTAAACTGAGCATATGGAAAAAACAAATGGCCGCCGACGCCGTTATGCCATCTGGGGACCTTTTTATGGTAATGGCTGGACCAAGGCCGTCGATATTGATCCATCTGTAAAGAATTATTATCGAACGGGTCACGGATATGAAATTCACGGCAGGATTTTCGCAGCTTTATGGCCCGCTCGCTGATCCTGCTCTCCGACTGGGAAATTTTGATTTTCCTCCGTGCGACCATCGAGAATGATAAAATCAATATGGCGGCAGTTTTAGACAGATTTTGTTGGATTTGGGTGGCTACGCAAACTTGGACTTCAGAGGACGAAATTTCGAGAATAGAAGAATAGACAAACACTGAATAACTTAATAAGATTTACTTCAAAAACTTTTTGTAAATATGAATAATTTATATTCAAGATTACTGTAAGGTTAAAAGTGCAGACATCAGACATATAATAAGTCTGTAAGCTACTAGTATAATGTTACATACAGTGTTGTTATTTTTTAGCCAAAGCCTTACAATATGATTACAATGTAGACCTTTTGACAAAATAATCCATAATAACCTGTATATAATTTCAAATCTTGATAAACTACATTATTCTCATTGAGGTGCAAGATCATGTTCAAAATCTTAATAAAAAGCATTCCAACAATATCAAAACAACAACAACATGTCCTCACGTTCCCCTTGGAAACAACCATTTCAAAAGCTTAATAAAAACCATTCAAACAAAATTTAAACGACTAGGACATGTCCCCATTTTCCCCTTGGAAACAACCTTCAAATGGGCAGGGTGGCAGCCGGCCATTCCAGCGGATATATGGACATCTTACCGCCGTGTTAGCTGGTCCAGCCATTTGCAGTAATGGGCAGAAATGGTGTCCTAACAGTTTGCCTCCATGAGGAGTCCATTAGTTTGTGCAGAAACATCACCGTTCATTAGTGTGTATGTCCACAAACCAGACTCTCAACATGTTGGCTGCACATTTAATTGGGGGAGGTTGTCAAGTAAAAACAGACCGTTGAAGCCAAATTTGTACGGCAATACAACTACCTTTCATTACAACTCCACTTCGTATATATATATAGACATATATATCATCAAAGTACACCAATCTGCTCTTAAACATATGGTCTCTCAACATGTTGGCTGCACATTGGAGGAGGTTAACGTTGTCAAGTAAATTTAAAGCAGTATTGAAGCCAAATTTGTACCCGATACAACTACCTCTCTTCATAATTCAGCTTCAAATACATGTACGCCTTGTACAGGGCCAATATGAGATGCCGTTTAGCGGTCTTATTAATATTTACTATTCTAGCCATCTTTTCGTTGCTAACTGGGATCCTAAGTACTTCATCAGATGGTTTGAGTGATTTGGAGTTAATTCTAGACCCCCTTTCCACTAGCCAGCATCTCACTAGAGATACAGTACTGTATACATTTTGTACTATGGAATTTTGCAACTGGAAAAATTTATGTGGCAAGTTTTTAGTCAGCTGAATATCATTCTTCTATATCATCAGGGTGCATCTGCTCTTTTAACTATGATAAAGCTGAACAATCCTGAGAGTTTGATTCTTCTCCATCAGTCTAATGGATCTCAATAATCCCTGGGATTAACTTTCGCAGCTACAATCCAACACACGCTGGTTATCTTGTCAGCTGAATACCAATACACTGCAAAATTCTCATACATGTAGGATATTATAAAACTACAATTAGAAATCTATGTGTACATGTATAGACTCTTTTAAGCATGGGTCGAAATACTTTTTTTTAAAAGAGGTGCACTGAAATTTGGGAGCACAGGAAAAGATTTTGGGTGCATTTTTGGGTGTCAGAGTCTCAGACTCCAAAATGTAAAATTTTACAAACCTTTTAACTGCCTCTCCTCTGAGCTTGAATGTGAAAATTTTGACAAGGTTTTATTATTTTTCACACTTAAATTTATGCTAGTGTACAAAAGTAACTTTACATGACCTAGCACATGTACACACAAATACATGTATCTAGGTGAACAGCACTATACTGGTAGTAAAAAATCAGATGCACAGCTCTTATTTTGGTTACCCAGTATTTTTTTAACCCTTCCCTTGTTGCCTACATGTAACCCTAGGAACTTGATGCAGTCATAATCACATATCACATGATTTTCATCATTGGATTTTCAGATGAGGCTATGGCAAAGCGAACCATCTATAAGCAGCTTCGACAACTTCTCCGTCACAAGACAGTTTATTGCCTTCCACAATTTACAACTATCTAGGTGAACAGCATCAGTAGTCAAAAAAAACATGAACAGCTCTTTTTTTGGGTACCCAGTATTTTTTTTTATAACATGATCATATATCGCATGATTTTCATCATTGTATTTTGAGATGAGGCTATCAAAAGTATCCTGGAGCAGACCATCTATAAGCAGCTTTGACAATTTTCCCGGCACAAGACGGTTTAATTGTCTTCCACAATTTGCAACTGTCCCTAAGTGGAAGAACGCCCTCAATTTTCCGTCGTAAACCTGTCGGATGACGCAGATGACGATGACCTTACCTGACACCATAAGAAAGGCGTAATATCCACGGACCGTGTTACGAAGAATGGCCTGTAGTAACCTACATTGGCAAGTAATTCATTCCTCAGTCCTAACTGCCAATATGGCAAGTTTTCAAGGCCAGACAAAATCACCTTCCCGATATTGGAAGGCTGACAACTAGTTCAATGGCCAAATGGACTTCCCGGGTACTCTGTCACCAGTGTTCTAGCCAGGATTTTTTCATAGCATAGGGGTCAGGTACAGAAGACACTTTCGTGGCACAAATCATTGAGCTAGAAAATTTTGAAACTCATAACCCCCCGAGACACTATTTTCTTGTTTAATGTAGAACAGATTTTGCTATAGCTTCATTCTAAAGTTACATTTTCATTTTTTGCAAGATGTATGAAGGTTCTCCCTCCCAAAACACCCCTATGCTGGTTGAAACTTAGCATAGGGGTCAAAATTACAGCATACTGGGGTCAAAATTATTAGCATAGGGGTCAAAATTATAGCATAGGGGCCCCTGTGCTAAAAAGGCCTGGCTAGAACACTGTCTTTTCTTCATAAGTTTATAGTAAACAGGTAAATTCCTCACTGTGAGTACTGTATTCTCATGAGCATTTGCGCAAGTTTTATGTATGTACACACAATGTATGATACTAGTATACCCATAAAAACTATATTTTGTAGGTACTTAATCTTCAGAATATATGTGACTCAATTTCTATGACCATCATTTAGATGGAAATATGATAAGAATTTTGATGTTTGTATGATATCAACAGAGAATCAACACAGAGGCAATACACAATAATTATAACCTTCAACCAGCCATACAAAAATCTTTGTATATTTTGCTATATACACAATCGACACAGCTGTTGCAATGTGTGTAACCTGTGGGTCTGGGGGCATACATTCAGATAAATATCTATTCATCTGGTTATGATACAATCTAGTAAATGAACCATTTGAACTCGAGAACACTCTAAATCTTTCATGGCCTGACACTGTGTATTAACGTTACCTTAGATCAGAAGAAAATGGGAGGAAAAAAACAACCATCATGTGAAAGCAACAACCTTGTTTGTGGAAAGGTTACTGCGTTCGGAATCTCATAAATATTGCAGACTGCGATGTGGGTTTGGTCATGGAAGAACTAGGCTGACGCTTTGCAGAGCTCATGATTAGAGGGGCGCTATTTGGAGATGGAAATTTTCTGTTCTACTTATCTATACATGATCATAATTTAATGTACATGTATTTTCTTATAAATCTTTAGGGTAATTACTATTAAATGACAATGTACAGTACATGTTGGTTTGGGCATATAAGGACATAATGTATAATGTAATTTCATAAAATTAATGCTTATTAAATTAAGAATATGTGTATTGCTCTCTTGCGATTTCAAAAGGACAAAAATATCTTTAAAAGGCATAGGGAATGCTGACCATCAACGTATACAAAATGAAAATACAGAACCAAAACATCAACATACATTGTAAATTTAAGTAGCCTCTATCCTAGACCTCCCTCCCTTAAAAATTTCATTTCTAGTCTATTTCCAAACCTCCATAATTATCTAATTCCCAGTAGACACAGTTACAGAATATGTGAACCATGTGACTGTCTGCATAACTGCATACATAAACATTAGACCTTAATATTTGTGGCCAGATGTTATATCAAGATACATGTGATATAGACCATATCTTTCTGTGACACAGACTGTGTGACATTCTGACAATTTTAAAAATCCTATCTACGTCAGTTGGAAAGGTCATCAGTTATCGTCTAGGCAAACAGACAGCCTTGAATTTAACCCTGTGTTGGGAGAGTGTTGTGGAGTGCTATACAGTATTTGAATGCATAATAAAATACATGTACTGTAATTAACATGACTTTACTCGACATAGTACATTGCGCAAACATTATAATAATTTGCAACACATATTTATGCAATGTAGGTAGAGTCCCCTAAGTAAAATTAGTAACATTTTAACATTCATTGGACATATTTGACAGCCTTCAATTTTAACATTAAATGTCATCACAAAAACATCAAACTTCAAACAACAAACTATCTTATCTCTGTGTACAAATATTCCACAAAACTGTGTGGGTTGACAGTGGGTGGAGTAGTCTGGTAAACCCGACTGCAATTTCCCAAATTGTTTCCCAAAGATTCACAAGTGAATGATTGTCTCCTGTGGTGACACTAGTGAGTGTCTTGTGACCCTGAGTCACCCTTCCCCCTCCCACACCTGGTTTCCTCAAGGTCACAACATGTTTGACCTTCAAATGTCAGGAAAACAACAATTAAGTCTTGCCCATGAGTAAATGCCTTCCAGTAAGCATTCAGAGTTTACATGTATCTTTTGTGTGCAAATTGTGTATGGCACAAATTCCAGTAATTTGAAGAATTGCTAACTTTGTTTGATAAACTTAATGACATGAACTGCTAATGTTATATACATTATACCAAAGTAATGAGGGGTATAGAAACATCTTAGTCCCTCTGAGACTTTTTAATAGAATAACCTTTACACTGTATTGCTTTGATAACGTACATTGTATATTTGGTTAGCAAACTGTTCTGACCTCTACCCCCAAAGTGTTGATTCGCCTCTCCAAGCATTGAGCCCAGGTAAACAAACACTTGCAGGGAAGCTGTCAGAGCTAAACATCCATCAGGTAAGATTACCCCTACTCCAGCTTAGTTCCAGCTGGGATTGGAGACTCAAGGATGCCCCTGTGGGTACTGAGAAGGCTGTTCCACTTGCTTGAGGGGGTCCACTTTTCTTTTTCAAGTTTTTTTAAGGAAAGATGACAAGGTTGGGCTATGAGAGACTGACTGAAGAAAATCTGAAGATGTGTGGAGATGAAAAATATACTAATTTGTACAGCAAGTTTGGCAAGAAAAACTGATTCATGGCATGCACGTCCCAACCTTGCTAACATCATTTCATTCGATCCAGCAGACAATTTTTCTTGAGCATCGTGATATTTCACCAGCTGTCAGCCTACATGCATTTCAGATTGAGCAAGATTGACTAGAAAAATTGTACTGGGTACTATTTATACGTTCCCTTGACATTCGTGATATGTTCCAACCTTGCTAATAACCATTTCCATCCAGCAGACAATTTTTCTTGTGCATCATGATATTGTAAGCCTACATGCATATCAGAGTGAACATGGTTGACTAGAAAAAATTGGAGCATTTTTATGTTCCCCTGATGATTCGCGATACGTTCCAACCTTGCTAACATCATTTCGATCCATCAGACAATTTTTCTTGTGTATCCTGATATTTCACCAGGCCGTCACCGTGCATGCATGTCGGATCGAGCAAGAAAAATCCCTAAATTGTTCCGGGGTACCATTTTTACGTTCCCTTGACATTTGTGATATGTCCCAACCTTGCTAACATCGTTTCGATCCAGCAGACAATTTTTCTTGTGCATCATGATAATTCATCAGGCCCTCAGCCTATTATGCATGTCAGAGTGAGCAGGGTTGACTAGAAAAATAAGTGGGTACCATTTTACATTCCCTTGACATTTGTTCTACGTTCCAACCTTGCTAACATCATTTCGATCCAGCAGACAATTTTTCTTGTGTATCCTGATATTTCATCAGGCCAGCACAGTGCACGCATGTCAGAGTGAGCAAGAAAAATCCCAAAATTGTTCCGAGGGGCCATTTTTACGTTCCCTTGACATTCGTTATACGTCCCAACCTTGCTAACATCATTTTGATCCAGCAGACAATTTTTCTTGTGCATCCTGATATTTCATCAGGCCGTCAGCCTGCATGCATATAAGAGTGAGAAATCGTTGAGTAAAAAAAATTGTACCTGGTACCATTTTTAAGTTCCCTTGACAGTCATGATACGTGCCAACCTTGCTAACATTGTTTGGATCCAACAGACAATTTTTCTTCTGCATCAAATTCGTGATATTTCATCAGGCTATCACCTTGCATGCAAGTCAGAGTGAGCAAGGTTGACTAGAAAAAATTCCAAAATTTTTACATTCCCTTCACATTTGTGGTATGCTCCAACCTTGCTAACATGATTTCGATCCAGCAGACAATTTTTCTTTTGCATCCTGATATTTCATCAGGCTGTCACCCTGCATCCAAGTCAGATCGAGCAGGGTTGAAAAAATTCCTAAATTGTTCCGGGGTACCAGTACCATTTTTACGTTCCCCTGACATTCGCGATACGTTCCAACCTTGCTAACATCATTTTGATCCATCAGACAATTTTTCTTGTGCATCCTGATACTTTCATCAGGCCGTCACAGTGCATGCATGTCTGAGTGAGAAATCGTCTGTCGCCAGAAATCAAATTTGTCTCTCTGAAGGCAGCTGGGACAAACTTCCATTAGAATCCAGGCTTGAATTTCACACAGGGGCTGTATGTATAAAAAGGTCAACCCAGTTGGTTCTTACATGTAAGTCCTCGGAGGCGGTGATTAAAAAGGCCACCTGTAGGCTGAATGTCACAGGCAGTACCACAAAGATCACATAACAGGATTTTTCTCCACACTATTTAGTGTTCATTTCCCTCCAAATTTGAAGAAATTAAGAGAAAACTTGCTGTACATCTTTTTCATACGTTTCATAAAAGCGCATAAAATACAATTTTTTCGCCTTTAGACTGGGAACGGTTAGCCCATCGCGAATGTTTTTCTACCCCGAAACACTTAAAGTGCTGGCGTTTCTAGTCTAAAGTGAGCCTTAGTCTCTCGGAAGGCAGCTAGGAGGAACTTCCATTAGAATGTAGACTTGAATTTCTATAAAAAGGTCAACCCAGTTGGTTCTTACATGTAAGTCCTCCGAGGCGGTGATTAAAAAGGCCACCTGTAGGCTGAATGTCACAGGCAGTACCACAAAGATCACATAACAGGCTTTTTCTCCACACAGACAATTAATGTAGCATCCCACATTCAGCTCCAGAATTTGAAGAAATTAAGCAGAAGCAAGTAGAGAAAACTTTTCCATACGTTTCCTAAAGTAAAAGCGCATAAAATACCATTTTTTCGCCTCTAGACTGGGAACGGTTAGCCCATCGGAAATGTTTTTAAAGTTTAAGCGTTTCTAGTCTAAAGTGAGTTTCTGGTCTGAAGGCAGCTAGGAGGAACTTCCATTAGAATCCAGGCTTGAATTTCACGCAGGGGCTGTATGTATGAAAAGGTCAACCCAGTTGGTTCTTACATGTAAGTCCTCAGAGGCTGTGATTAAAAAGGCCACCTGTAGGCTGAATGTCACAGGCAGTACCACAAAGATCACATAACAGGCTTTTTCTCCACACAGATAATTAATGTAGCATCCCACATTCAGCTCCAGAATTTGAAGAAATTAAGCAGAAGCAAGTGGAGAAAACTTGCTGTGTATTTTTTTTTTTTTCAACCTTTATTTAACCTTGAAATGTACAGTACATGTTGGTATCAGTACAACTCTTCGGCCTAAGCCGTTTTTCAAGAGGTCAAGGGGAGGTAGGTCAGGGGTCTTTGCAAATTCTTCAGTTCAGTTACAATCAATAGTAGAATTACAATATAAATATATACAAAGTGTACAAAATACAAACACTATCTCGGTATCTCAGTATCAAACATCCAAGTATCTTTTTCATACGTTTCATAAAAGCGCATAAAATACCATTTTTTCGCCTTTAGAGTGGGAACGGTTAGCCCATCGGAAATGTTTTTCTACCCCGAAACCCTTAAAGTTTAAGCATTTCTAGTCTAAACTGAGCCTTAGTCTCTCTGAAGGCAGCTAGGAGGAACTTCCATTAGAATGTAGACTTGAATTTCTATAAAAAGATCAACCCAGTTGGTTCTTACATGTAAGTCCTCGGAGGCGGTGATTAAAAAGGCCACCTGTAGGCTGAATGTCACAGGCAGCACCACAAAGGGCAGCCTCTAAAATAGAATGTGTGTCTTTATAGAGTTTCTGGTTGTTGTCAGGCGGAAAATTGTGGAGTCTGTAGTTCGTATCAAGTATCTCTTTGGGTCATGAAAGGGGTCAAGAAGAAAGAAGAGCACTACATCAGTACATGTAGTACATGTAGCTAGATATACAATGTAAATATTTCATACTCTAAATAGAGGTTCAGAGAGTTTCTGGTTGCTGTCGGCCGGAGGTCATAGTAATCAGAAATCTCTTTGGGTCATGAACATGGTCAAGAAGAAAGAAGAGTACTAGTATATGTAGCTATATATATATATATATAT
>NW_017803854.1:1642232-1648310 GCF_001625305.1 Branchiostoma belcheri | reverse complement strand
ATATATATATATATATATATATATATATATATATATATTTCATACTCTAAATAGAGATGTGTCTTCACAGAGTTTCTGGTTGTTGTCAGCTGGAAAATTGTGGAGTTTGTAGTTCATATTAAGTATCTCTTTATTAGGTCTTAATTAAGGCTGGGGTCAAGAAAAAATAAGAGTACTGTACACGTAGCTAGCATGTCTGCAGAACGTACTGTGCCTGTACCAAACCCGGATGTTTTATGGATGTTTGGTCAAAGTTTTTAAAATCTACTTAACGTGGAAAACAGGCCTAGGAAAGGGATCTCAGTTATCTGCAAAAGTTTCATGAAAAACGCAATCCTAGATAGACTCTAGCTTCTCAATCATGTGCAATTGTGAACCATAAGGAGACCAAATGAAAGTGTTGGAAGGGATCCAGAGATGTACTGAGTGATACAACAAATCAAAAACCAGCCCCCTCGTCACGACTTCACAGTGGCAGATGGTTCCTTCCATAAACCGTAAGCTATAGACCATAGATACAACCTTTCGAGCACCAGCAACAAGAAAAACCTCGCACGACTCTCACCCACACGTTCTTCACAGCTTCACATTTGACCTTTACCAACAGTCTCAACAGTTTCCTGAGGTAGGAGACTTTCGAGCAAGCGGCCAACTATTCCCAAAGAGACACCACGCCCTGGCTGGTATGTGTTCGGCCCACACATTTTCTTGGTGATAAACTTGCGACTATGATCATCAAACTATGTTTACATCTAAGTCCAAGTCAACCACGCTGCCAAGTTAAGGCTGGTCCTGATAAAACTGGAGTATGTTACGAGCTGAGTCCATTAGCAAGAGACAAGGTTTATTGTGCAAGTTATTGTCGACTTGATGCTTTTGGTGTTCAGCCAAAATTACTGCTGCATTTGTGATTCATAGCGACCGTCATATTCTATTCTTGATCAGACACGTAGATGTTGCCAATTAAAAGTAATTTGTTGCTTGTAAAGTTGCAGCTACATAGCGATGCCATCTGATACCGTTTTGGGAACGGATTTTGTGGAACGCTTATTTACATGATAACTTTTGATAGTTATTCATGTAACATCCTTTTTCTCCACACAGATAGAATTGTAGCATCCCACGATATGCTCCAGAATTTGAAGAAATTAAGCAGAAGTAAGCAGAGAAAAATTGCTGTTCATCTTTTTCATAAAGAACTGAATAGTGAAAAGAGAAACAGCAAATTAAACCACGCAAAGGGTAACAAAACAGTCATAGGTGCCAAATATTTTTGTAGTTTTGGAATATTGCCAATAATAATAGCCTACAGGGCCAGAAAAACAGTTAATACTACTATTGTCTAGTGTTCCTCCTTCTACATTTTCCTCAAAGAAAACAAAGGGTGATTTTAGGAATCATTCCTGGGTCATAAAAAAATGTAGCACTGTGGACAACTTTTGTGTCCAAAAATAACTCAAAGTCAAAGCTGCTTGTAGGACATACACTGTCCAGTGGTTGTTAGTTTACACATGGACTTTGTAAATCTATTTAGTGTTCATTTCCCTCCAAATTGAAGCTGAGCCTCTTCTTTCACAAACTAATTTCCTGCGGCTTTATTGAGTTCAAACCTGCTCCAGCCCTGAGTTACACGATAGCCTGATGTTCATCTTTCTAGTAAGAGTGCTGGTGTGAATAAAACCAAGGCAGGGCTCAAAACACTTTTTTTCTGCATACCTGCACTGGTGCAGGTAACATCAAAAACTACCTGCACCACTCAGACTTTGAGAACTGTTCAGAAACCTTGCCATTGTTTCTTTTAGTTTTACTTCATAGGTGTTAACAGTGTATATACAAACCCAGCACATGGACCAGTTCAGATAAGGTGCAGGTGGGCATCAGAAATACCTGCACAGCTCTAATTATACCTGTATTTACATGTAGGTGTATATGCACCCAGTATTTTGAACCCTCCAAGTTGTAACACCCAACCCTAGATGTAGATCACATCCACTTATGTGACAGAAAACAGGGGATAAAATCTTTTTACACTTTTCCCTTCTTCTCATGCTTATGTGAAGTCATAAATAATGTCAAAGTTAAAAGGTACAATAAATCTAAGGCAAGATTCAAGTTCAAATTCATTGCAACATAAATTTAATATCATTCTATATATATTTAAAATGTGATTTCTATATAACTGATGGACATTATATAGGGACTATATAATGTCCTTGCTATAAAACAGTAAGGAGGATACAGATCATAATCATTCGTCATCTTACAAATTTTCTCGTGTCTAGACACAGATTTACCAGTAAGTCCAGACCGCCCCTAAACTACAAGTGGTATCTGCCGTTCTCAAGCACCCATATTTTACCATTTGGTAATGGTAACCTATTATGTGCAAGCTTTAAAACTGCACATCCTTTACTGGGGAAAATTCCAGACCTCCTGACCTCATCCCTACACTTATGTTATCTTGTACATCACTGTGCTTATATTACCCCTACCCACTCTGACACTGACAGATAACTGTGCACTGATGGGAGATCCTTAATGGGAAAGGCAATACCATATTTAATGGCAGCTTTCTGCCTTACTTATGTTCATCTCCTTAAAAGCTCTGTGTGTGTCAGATTGAATGCGAGGACGTCCCTCACTTTCCCTCCTATTTCCTCTAGGAGAATAACGGGTACGTAAACGACGGCGGTATTTGAGCCGGTATCGTCTCATCTTCTTGTCAAGGTGTATTGAACGCCGATCTGTCTGCGTTCTCCCGGCAAGAGCGCCGAACCCGTAATCTTCTGGCGTCAAATTGCCAGAGAACACTCATCGTCCTGCAGCTACAACCGCACATTTCACCTCTCCAAGCCGTGAGAGACGGCGGCAAACTACATGTACCTGCGCCAAAAGCGCATATATCGATTGGACGACCCTTTTGCGAATGGACAGGTGGATTATTACAAGTCCCTTGTGCTGGAATTTGAAACCAATTTTCCATCCCTGAACACTATACTTCCATATGAGGTCAATGTCACCAGTGATGGGGTGATGGGGGGGGGTTGTGTTTCTGCAAGACAGGTTTTGGCATCTCTGGACGTTCTTTTTTTTTTTCAATGGACACCTTCAATCTAAGCGTGTCCACTATATTTTGGTCCTAATGTCAACATTATCAATGACCTCTACAGTCAAGTCCATCAAGAATGATAGTGGGGGGGGGGATAGACATAGGGAAACTTGCATTTTAAATGCAGGGGTCTCCCCATACGTTCTGAGGGGAGAGGTGCTCCCTCAATCGGTTGATTACAAATCATCGTATTTTCATGTAAATACTAAGAGAAAACCCTAACTTTGAACATTTTGGGAGGGGTTCTAGGATTTTGGGAAGAGGGGGAGCACCCTTGCTCCATTGCTTGGGGACAGCCCTGAAATGTAAGTTTGGCAACAACGAAATTATATCATAAGATTTAACCATTTGTCTTTCTGTGGAGGCAAAATGCTATCTACAAGCTGGTCATGTCATATATATTACTCCAGGACCTTTGAAAACCTCCAAGCAGATCCTATGGTGGCAAGACAGTATCCATTGGCCAGAACCATGACCATTGACCAACCTGTAACCATTAGCCACCATCTTGCCACCGTAGTATCTGCTTGGAGATTACCTTTGCTACATGTACAGGCGATCTGAATGCCACTGACATTCATTGGGATTAAGAAAAGTATGTGCTGGTAAACTTCCACAGTTTTGTTCAGAAAAATTGATCACATCTTTACCTCTGGAGGAAAGAAAATCTATAATACTAATATGCTGTCAGGGGCAATCATTCTACATGTTCATAAGCTCCTTATTAAATGACATTCATGGTAGGTATTATACCGGTATTCCTGCCCGATCTGTTTTCATTTTTGTCAGGGAGGACAATCACCTTCAGGAGAACATTAGGGGTTGATTAGGGACCGTACGTTATTTATCGGGGGGGGAGGGCCGGTGCGTAGGAAATCGGGCAGAAAAGGTTTTCCCTGGCCCTCCCCCCGTATTTATTTTTTTCCCTGGCCCTCCCCCGCTATAAGAAAACTTTCCTTGGCCCTCCCCCCTTCTGAAACATTACAAATCATGCCCGTAGCCAGGATTTTGAATGGGGGGGGTTCTTCCCACTGCTTGAGGGGACCTCGAGCGACGTAGGCGCGAGGCGAGCGCCGAAGGCGCGAGGTTCCTAGGGGGGTCCGGGGGCATGCTCCCCCGGAAAATTTTGAAAAATTAACCTTCTAAAATGGCATTTCGTGCATTTTTGAGAGGGTTTCCAAGAAAAAATCTGAGATAAATTTTTATTCAATGACAAAGGGAGCAGTTTTTCTACGATTCCAGTCCATCTTTTCAAGAAAAATCTTGGACCTTTACATAAAAAGTGGACCAAAAAGTGGACCTTTACATAAAAAGTGGACCAAAAAGTGGACCTTTGAGCCTTGTGGGGGGGTTCGTCATGCAAATGCCCCTGAAACTACATCCTAATTAATACTATCAACAATCAATAATAATTTATTAATAGTTTGATATGATATTTAAGTGCGGCACGCGACGAAGTGAAATATTCCGTGGGAGGCTCCCGGCTCTTGAGCGTGCCCGCCGGGCCAAGGAAATGGGGAAAATTTGCGCGGACGGGGATTGGCTTTTAAAATACCTGGCAGTTTGTTGGGTCGGCGTTGTTCTCGATAGGCAGTATTCAGACCAAATAAGACTCTACTTTGCTACGCTCACGAAGGTTGCTGCGTTTTTGGCTGAACGAAAATGTCGGGGATTTTGTACCTACCCATTTGCCGACGACGCCATTTTGGCGAACAGAGTTATGTGAGATATGGAAGAAACCAATCATACTCGGGGGCGACCAATTTCGGGCGAAGGCGCACACGCATTTTCGGTTCCGTGACCGGCTGCCAAGGACATATAGCATGTACTTTCCTACTTCTCAAAGCATTGAAAAGGTATAAGAATTGTGATAAAAAGTTTCCTTAGCCTCCCCCGCCTTCTCTATTTTCCTTGGCCCTCCCCCGCCCCTTCTCATTTTTCCTTGGCCCTCCCCCCGTACGCACCGGCCCTCCCCCCCCGGTAAATACCGTAGGGTCCCTAATAGTGAAAGGTTGTCACGCAGAAACGGTTAATTTCAACTGACTCAACTCTCATAATTTCACTGGGCACCCTAAGGCACCAAATTGAAAAACAACAATAACAGCAACAAAATCAAGACTGTTTTGAACACCTGAAATGTGCATACCCATGGATTACTGATGCTGCATTTGAAGAGCTCTGAAAATTCACAATTTTGGTAGTGAGGTGGTCTCAGGGCGCTCAGCAAGAGTTATGAGAGCTAACATTACCACGCCTCCCATATTGCTCCATGTTGCATGCACTCACTGATAGCCTTCACAGTAACATGCATTATGATTATGAATATATGATGTCCTGAATGACAATTAATTAACTAACTAACTCTGCAGAAATACGGCTGGAAGACCTTGGTGTTCTCGCACGATCTCCAAATGCTAACCTGCGACGGGCAGCTGAACAGGTGCTACTGGACAAGATTACACAAGGTAGTTATCTAGGAGTCATACATGCATCTTTGGAGCTGATCTTTGAACCAGGCATGGAATGGCAAACGCAACATCCAGAGCCTAGGTCATGGGATTCCTTGCATTCCTGGCTTGTTGTTGTAGAAAAGAAACTTTCCTCACTCAACCCAGGTGTACATCGGTAATGAGTATCCTCTAAGCCTAGGTAGGGGTAGAATCAAAGTTTTTGAATGAAATAAATGTACATGTACAAATGTATATACTTACTAGTTACAATAGATGATAAAGTTCTTCTTGTCACTTATTTCATGCATCATACAGTTATTAACTATGAAGATACTTACCAAAAAGGACAGTGTTTAAGAATATTGCTCCTCAATTCAACCCCCATGCTGATGGGTAGATTTGAAGTCACAGTCTTCATGCAAATTTCTCAACACCACATCCATCAAATTCCAATTCTGCTACTATATAAAGGTTCATTTAGTCATGTACTGTCCAGACATTTTGATTTCTCTCGTGATA
>NW_017803854.1:1552504-1642212 GCF_001625305.1 Branchiostoma belcheri | reverse complement strand
CTTGGCCCTCCCCCCGCCCCTTCTCATTTTTCCTTGGCCCTCCCCCCGTACGCACCGGCCCTCCCCCCCTGGTAAATACCGTAGGGTCCCTTAGATTGTAGAAATTGTCGACTCGTCACCAAGAGCACAATTGCTCCAGCAACTGAATTAAATTCCTGCAAATGGCGTCGTCTTTCCAGCGGTAATGGAGGGAAAGTGGTTGTGCAAACGTTCATGTATAACTTACTATAAGACCTTTTGACCGAGACCGAGTGAAATTTGATACACTTCCTGACTATATTTTATCCAAACTAAGGTTTCATGTTTGTAATCTGATATGCATGGTAGTTTATACTAATTTTTTATTTACTTACTATGAATGATGACTGTATTTGTGTTTATGATTTTATGTGTACAGTAGCTTATACTAATTTCTACTTATTACTACGAATGATGATTGTATTTATTGTCAATGTTCTCCTCAAGGTTTTATAGTGTAACTTTACGTTTTTTAAAATATTTCGAGTCCTGATTGAGAGATATTTCATTATTTGCCAGTACCAACACTGACCAATGCAATGTTAAACAGTAATCTTCAAGCAGATCCTACAGTGGCAGTATATCCATTGGCCAGAGGAGTGTCCTCCAGGCTCCATGTTGAAAAAGTACACTTCTTGCCATGTGATTCTTTATATTCATAACCCATGAAATATGTGATGAAAAAGGTAACAATGTACATATGTCTTCTCACCTTTTCAATGTAACTTTTTTTAGTTTTTTGAGTCCAGATTGAGAGAAATTTTATTATTATTAACAGTGCCAACTGACCACTGTGCTGGTAAACATTCGGGTGACCTGAGGCCATCCCAGACCTGTCAGTGGACAGTAACAGAGTGATTTATTTGTGTTCCGTCCCGTGGGAGGTATCAGGTTACAGCCCTTTATCAGGTTTGTCTCAGGTGGAAGCTAATCAGACACCTGGTCACATCACAAATATTTTGGATGCTTTTACAAGGATAGGTGAGGCGTACATTGTAAACAGTTTGGAAAACATTTCAGAAACAGGGACAATTCTTGAAGGAATGTTGAAATACAAGTAGTTAATTTATCATTAACAGTCATATCATAAAGATGGTCACATCACAAATATTTTGGATGATTTCGCAAGGATAGGTGAGATGTACATGTAAACAGTTTGTTTCAGTGGTAGACATCTCTGAAACAGGAATAGTTCTTGAAGGAATGTTGAAATAATTCTTTTTTATCATAAACAGTCATATCATAAAAATATCAAATATTTTGAAAGAAAGAAAAAGAGTGGTACAAAAGAAAAATTAGCACCTGGTCACATTTACAAGTATTTTGGATACTTTCACAAGCACACCTGAAAGGTAAACAGTTTGTTTTAGTGGCGGATGTTTATGAAACATGGATATAGATCTATTTCTTGAAGATTGTTTCTCATTTATCATAAATATAATTGTCATTTGAAAGAAAAGTTACCACCTGGTCACAATAGAAATATTTTGGATGCTTTCACAAGGATAGGCGAGACGTAAACAGTTTGTTTTAGTGGTGGGTGTTTCAGAGATAATTGAATGCTGTTCATTAAGAAAGGTTGAAATATTGAAATTAAGTTTCTCATTCATCATGTTTTTTTCCAACCAGCCTTATTACATTCCTACTTCTACTAACATTAACAAAACAACAGATTGTTTTTCTTCTGAATGTCCTCCACTCATAGATTAATAGTTCAAAACCTTCTAAATAGTATTACCACACCAGAGGAATCAAACAGAGCACAAGAATATCCATGACACCATCAACTGCTTATGGAAAATCACTGACCAGGAAATAATTTACCATAGGAACCTGGAGCTGGACCATTTCCAAGGCGATTCTCCGGGGTCACTATGAAAGAAGGTTTGTAGGGATACAAATTTGTGCTGATTGTTTTCTTTGAGCTATGCAAACGTTGGCACAAAAGAGGTTTAGATTTGTAGCTATGGCAGAAATCTGGATTATGACTTGACCTCTAGGGAGTGAAGAATTGGGTTTGGCTTACTCTCCAAGCAGAGGTTGTGGGGAATGATCGTTACTTTATTATACATAGCCGTTTTTTTTTGTCGCTGCCACCGTCGGTGGCCGCGGACCTTCTCTGGCTAATGGATACTGCCTGGCAAATTTGATACTGTCTTTTTGCCACAGAAAGGGATCTGTTTGGAGATTAGTTTTGGCTGGCTTGTGTGCTTGTGTTATACCTTTCCAAGCAGAGGTTTTAGGCTTCAGCTTATTTTTTACGAGTTTTTATTTAATTTTTTACTGTCTGGCAGCCACCAAAAGATTTGCTTGGAATGTTCTTTTATTGTGTAAAAATATGATACTCTTCCCTTTGAAATCAAATTATTTTGACTAGAAGCGAAGTCTAAACTACTGAGGAAAACATAATATTGGATCCAAAACCTATTACTAGACTAGTATTACTAGGATGACATTATGACCTGAGTGACAATGCACATGTACATTCACACGGTCAATTTCTTTCTCATCAATGAGTTCCAAGTGAACAATTTTCTTCTAACACTTACAGTGAATTTTTTTTATCAGAACACAAAAACAGGCTTTAATATGGACCCTTTAAAATTAGATTTTCCCCATGGATACAAGATGACACAACCCGTGAATTATGTATATAGATATACATACACGAGTAGATAGATGTTAAAATTGATAACAGTATGAAATTGAAGTATATCCTTATACCACCTGTGACCCACTGGTTCTCTGAACACAGGCCTAGAACGCTGACAAATATATTTGATGAACGACCTGCTTGCAATCTATGCATTTCTCATTCTCCATACTGTACAGGAGCGTGCATTGGTTACTTTAAAATCCCCTGAATCAAATCAATCGTATCGGCAGCATAACATACTGCTGGGGTGAATATCACACAGTTGGCCTCCATGTTGAAAAATCACACTTCTTGCCATGCGATTGTTCATATTTATAACCCATGAAATGTGTGGTAGAAAGAGGTAACAAGGTACATATGTCTTCTTCTCACCTTCTTGATGTATATTTTAATTTTATTTACACTGAAAAATCACACTTCTTGCTATGCAATTGATGATACTTTGAACTGCCATGTCTTCTTACCTTTTCAGTGTATATTTACAGTACCTTGAATAATCACACTTCTCGCCCTTGCAGTTGTTCACAATCCATGAAATGTATGATAGAAAATGGTAACAAGGTACATAATATCTTCCGCTAACCTTTCAGTGTATATTTACTTTGAAAAATCACACTTCTTCCTATATGCATGAAATGTATGATAAAAAAAGGTAACAAGGTGCATATGTCTTTTTCGAGGAAGTCTCTCATCTTTCGGCGTATATTTACTCAAAACAGACGACCTGTCAATGGTTTTGACACCTCTCACCAGTGCTGAAATATCCGCCTGGGGAGAGACAGTCTCATTATGACCTTTCTCTCTTGCTATGCGATTGTTCATATTTATAACGCATGAAATGTGTGGTAGAAAAAGGTAACAAGGTACATATGTCTTCTTCTCACCTTTTAGTATATATTTACATTGAAAAATATCTCTCTCTCTCTCTGGTTGTCCATCGTTTGAAAAATCACACTTCTTGCTATGCTGTTGTTCATAACCCATGAAATTTATGATAGAAACAGATAACATTAACAAGATGTAATGTCTTTTTCAAGGAAATCTCTCATCTTTCCGCCTATATTTACTCAAAACAGACGACCTGTCAATGGTTTTGACACCTCTCACGGTGCTGAAAATCAGTGAAATATCCGCCTGGGGAGAGACAGTCTCATTATGACCTTTCTCTCCGTGTCTGATGAGGCCTCGCCTCTATATAATTTATCCCCGAACTTTGCTTTAATGTGAAACTATGAGGGGAATGGGTATTGAATATTGACCCAGGCTCTCCGGCCGAGCAGCCATGCAAAAAATGCCGGCCGACCCGGGGAGCAAATCCGCTACCTGACCGGCATCCAAAACAGAGCCGACCCCATATTTCACATCCCTCATACATAATATTGATCAGTTCTGGCACTCTTGGTTTTAGTACTTCTTTTCTTCATTCCAAATTTTACTTGGGGCAACCTATTTCTGAACCTAGGTAGCCCAGTGTGCTACCTGAATTTTAAGAATGCCTCCCCCCAAATCCTGCCCACTTGGCTTGCACTACTGTATCCGGCAGATGCTTTTTAATTTTAGGCATTAATGGCTATTACTAGTATTTATATAAGTAGTTAACTAAAGGCTGTTAGAAATATTGTCGAAGACTTATGAAGTTATGTATGTATCATTACTTAATTTGAGGAAAGTAGTAACTCATAGGTGGGGCAACCTAAACTTCTGATGGGCAACCTAATTTTTGCCGGAGGTCTGAGCAACCGGGTTCAAAAAAGTATTTTGCACACTGTTCGCCCCACCTTGCCCTTGATTAGGGATTCACAACTGTCGCGAGGGTAATTCTGCCGAGCCGTTGCACAAAATCAATCCAAGTCCCCCACAGATGGCGCGGACGGTTAAGAACACGCCCCCGGGCTTCGGCAGGATTATTCCCGCCATTTGTATTATTTTCTTCCTGTGCAGCTCCGAAATTCTGCTGCTCCGTTGTAAGAAGTGTTTTTTAAATCTCTGAGGAAAACGTGTTTAGCCTGGGTGCCAAACCCATAGCACACTGCCTGGACACAAAATATCTCAGTGAGTACTCAGACTCAGAGTCAGAGATATTTTGTGTCCAGTGTGCTATGGGTTTGGCACCCAGGCTAAACGTGTTTGGATCCAAAAGCTTCCAAAAGCTATTCCCGCCATTTGTATTATTTTCTTACTGTGCAGCTTGGAAATTCTGCTCCATTGTAAGATGTGCCAATTAAGGATGTTAACATTTATTTCTTGTTGTGTACTTTGCAGTTAGATTTCTTTATCTACGTTTGTATAACGTCTGTATTTGTGGGTCATATGCTACCAGTTTCAACTGCCTTGATGACCTGTGTACTGATGTGTTGTCAGTCCCCAATAAAGCAAAGTAAAGAAGTGTTTTTCTAATCTCCAAGCAGATCTTTAGGTGGCTGTAAGACATTATCAAAATTGGCAAGGCAGTATCAGATAGGCAAGGCAATATACATTTGCCACATACCCTTTTGGCTGGCGAAAAAAGACAGCCATTTGTATTATTTTCTTACTGTGCAGCTTGGAAATTTCTGCTCCATTGTAAGAAGTGCCAATTAAAGAAGTGTTTTTTTAATCTCCAAGCAGATCTTTAGGTGGCTGAGTGCAAGACATTATCAAATTGGCAAGGTAGTATCAGATAGGCAAGGCAGTATACATTTGCCACATACCCATTTGGCTGGCGAAATGATAAAAACATGTCAAAAACATGCCAACGCCTAAACCTCTGCTTGGAGAGTAAGTAGTGTTGTGAAGTTTATTATATCAAAGTATCATATAAACATGGGTACGAATACATGTACTACACTGCTGTGGCTAGTAAACAAAACATTGCAGCCATCTTTTCCTGCAGGACTGTTGACAGCAACACACTTATAACACCTGTGTGTTTTTGCACCCTACATGTACATGTAGACCCCTCCCAAATTGGAAACATACCTGCCCAGGATATTACTAGCTATACGATACTCAGATTTTGCAAACTCACAAACCTACACACTTCCTATGACTCATTCTTGTCTCCAGAAGCCTTGACAGGAAAATTGCCTGCAGATGTCGGGAGTTACTAATTATACATCTCTTGGCTCCCCTCATGAATGTAAATCCTTAGCTATAGCTTGCAGGCATTCTTTTCTGCAACGTCGGCTCTGATAGAGAAATAACATGGAAACACCTACCATATTTGACATCCCTGGGTGACACCAGCGACAGAAACCCGCTCATCAGTTTGTAGTATCCGTCCAGGCCTCCGGCCGAGTAGTCCGTCGTCGTTACATACTCCACTTGGGGGAGAGAACCAAAATCCAACTGGCTAGGGTCGCGTGTTGTTTGTTGTTTTGTGCCAGGGTTGTTGGTCGTTTGAGCCGCAGCAAGGCCGAGTAACAGAGTTATAATGAAACAGAAGGTTCTAAACAAGTTTCTCGTGTCGACAGACATGTTGTTAGATTGCGTCCCCGGCGGCCTAGCTGCCTTCTAACGTTAATCCAACTGGGTACAGAAGTGGTGATAGCTTGAGGTCTGGGGTCTGAAGTGCTGAGAACACAACACGTGTGTCCGACCGTGTGCTATGAACTGACCTCTCCTACGTTGTTGTCGGACCCCTCCCAAACCTTACAGTCTGCTCAGCAGGCGTCTTTACAACGATTATGTCGCAGACTTCCTCGATTCCTCGGTAGTCCCAATCCTTCCGTATGGCTCACCCTTCAGAACAGGATATCCACATAACAAAAACTGGGAGTCAGTGGGAGAGAGGAAATCCTTTCCACAACAATACAGGGCTGGCTCCGTCTCAAAACAATTCCTGGGAATGGGATCTACCCTACCTGTATGTATGTTACTCCAACACGCTCAACCCTCTGTCTCATATGTGGGTCTCCCTTCCTGAGGAAAGGGCTTGCTGACGTTGTTATGATGTTGTCACTCAAAGCAGCCTATTGTTGCAGTCTCCCCCTCCCTCTTTCTTTACAAGGTGGGCTAGCTGGCGCAGCACACTCACCGGCTAAGCGTGGTGGCCTTCAGCTTCCTATAGAATTAGATCACTCCCAGGCGGTCTGCTGTGTCCCAGAGAACAGCCCCGGGCATTTCCCAGGCCGCGGTGTGTGGGAGGGACTGTGTGTTACACTCTTTATGTAGACCAGCTCCTAGGAACAGTTGTCCATGGCTCCTGCACCATAAGAAACAAGAGGTTCATAAATTACCGGGCGAGGTGTTAGGTGGGATCTCCCCGGCCCTGTTTTGATGATGTGCTTTGGGTATCACTGCAACAGACTGGAGTCAACTGACCTAGTCTATCTCCCATGGGAGTTGGCACATAAGGGTCAATAGGGGGGCCATTCATTATACTTAATAGGGAAAGCCAGTATGAAATGTAATTAGTGAGGTAATTAAAATGAATTCCAAAAATTTTACAAATTGCTCTTTTGTAATTTTGTTAAATGATTGCACAAATGGTTTCTATTTTGTTGGCCAAAAACTTGTGTGTATTTATGATTTATTGTTTTGATTATAATACACACCCCTTTAAGGATGCAGAGTGGTATGACCAAGGGTAGGGCCGTCTGAATACACACATGGTGATGCAAGCTCAAATTTGCACACTGATTCATGCACGTCTGTGAATGTGTGTTTGGCCTGGGGCAACCGCAAAATTGGTGGCATACTGTCGCCACGTGAAGGTCTCCAAACCTTGCAAGAAAAAAAACGGTTGCAGAATTTACAACCTTTTGTTTGTTTTTTTCAAACCATGGTAAAACGGACAGCCGCCAACAAAAGTTAATCAGCAACCAAACGCTGTTGTATACGGTGCTCGAGGGGGTTATAAATAACACAATGCATATTGCGCCAAAAAAAACAGTTACTCAAGCAACTGGATATGATTTTGGAAACAGTCAAATGTTTCATGTCCAGTTGCCTGAGTAACTGTTTTTTTTGGTGTATGTTGTTACCTGACTTTCACCGACATAACATGCATATTGGCCCTCATTTGTTTATTTTGGACCCACAACCCCTGCTATGCGTTTGAACGGTCCGGAATATTCAGAGAGGTATGCATGGCAGCTCGATGGAATGTACCACTTTGACATGGCGTAAGGAGGGGCCAGGACATGGAACTGGTGTAAACTAACATTTACAGTGGAACCTCCCTCATGTAGGAATGCTACATTATCATATATCCTCCTGACAATTTGGTAAAAAATCACAAAACAATAAAATGAAATGTAAACCTCTTCTTTACGTGCAATGTTTCTAAAATTCATTTCCATTCAATAATGATTAAAAAAAGAAATACATGAATATTTTTGAAACCAAGCAAAATCAGGTGTTAAAATGACCTAACAATGTAGGTGCAAAGAAAAAAATGCATGTTGGGTGCACCAAGCTAAGGACATTATTTTAGATATTT
Organism: Branchiostoma belcheri; assembly: GCF_001625305.1. Lineage (NCBI taxonomy): Eukaryota > Metazoa > Chordata > Leptocardii > Amphioxiformes > Branchiostomatidae > Branchiostoma > Branchiostoma belcheri. The sequence continues at coordinate 1,634,116 of NW_017803854.1, read as the reverse complement.
GCTGTATAAAAGTGTATAAACAATTAGTAACTTTGAGTACGTATATGTAGCCATTCTCAATAAATATCAAATATCCAGGTCACTTGCAAAAATTAGGTGCACAGCTCCAATTTTGGATGCACAAAACAAAAGTGCATATGCACCCACAAGACCTTAATGTCCTATATAACATACATATGTAATACATCTCTGTCTGTATGGAGAGAAAAATGTGCAGAATTGTGCTAAGCTGGCAGGGTCCATGAGGTGACCATATGGACTAGCTGTTGTTATCCTGGAGTTGTATGGCAACAGGGTAAACCCTTTATCAATCACTTCTGACTCTAAAGGGTCCCAGATTGCAAGGAAAATTCCTCCACTTACAACTTCAACACAGAAACCAGGGCCACGGAAATTCATTTCCCTGTTTCCTGGACATTTTCATAAAAAAATTGGCAGGATGAAAACAGAGAATTGGGAGGATCATGATGAATACAGACAGTTGGGAGGAAAACATCAATTTCCGACTACTGTAAATGCAGAAAATTTCGAGATGGTTTTAACTTTTCTTTTCACAGTTTTTTCCAGTAACCTTTTTACTGGGAAATCATTGCATTTACTGTACAGTACATTGTAAACTCTCTGAAATTGAAAATGTCTAAATTTACAGATAAAGTGAAAGTGTTTTTGGTTAACGTTATATTTCTTTAAAAAATGAATTGGTGGGCTATAATGGTAACCCCAATACGTAATGTGTGCCAAGAATACAAACTTGCAATGTATCGACTGGTAAGAGTGGAGGTAATAAAACTTGAGTCATTGCATGCGATGTTACAAGCTTGCCTTGCATTTAACGGTGTCTATAACTTCCAATCTTCAGCTATCACATGTACCTCATCTGGTGAGAAATTACAATTAAATAACAAATTTGTGCATTTATCTTCTAATTAGAGTTTTACAAAAAAGTCTCTCTTCATAAATGACTGAGCTGATTTTCTGATTTGTCCATAAACATAAACAGGGTAAGATATATGTTTATGCAGTTCAGCCCTGTCGCCATTCTACTTGCCAGGTTTTGTTAGTCCCTGTAGTGCCTTACTGTGAAGCACAGTGGAGAGCAGTTAAAAGCACATTCATCACTAATGCTTTGAACAGTGATAAGGATATGTAATGGTCAGTTGGGTAAGCATTCTAAACTGTCAAAACAACCATATATAAATAGTACAGAGTTTTTGATGAATATTGAGGTGTCCATATGGTCTAAAAACTATTTTTGACATGTTTTAGGCATTTTTATCAGGTGTTCTTTTTTGTACAAGGATCTTTTTTATGCTAGCTTTGGGTGACGTATTTGGTACTTTCTCAGTCATTATAGACAGTCAGTATATCCTTACTGATTACAACTCTTACACAGCCATTTTTTCTCCAGAGAACAAATTCTGCTTTTTATGCAGTACATGTATTACAAAATAAGTTGTCAGTTTGCAGTAGTTGTCTGTAGCTGTAAAGGGACAAAACCCGCATGTATTCAATCCATTACACGCTCCTAGTCCCTGAGCAAGAGATGCCATGTTATCCTTGTGGCCTAAGTAGGTCAGAAAAGACAACAAAAACAATCCTCCCCACTATATAAAGGAAACAACAACAGTTTGACAGACATTTGTAACTCCCAGTGATTCATCACCAGACTCCTGGGGTGTCAGAGTGTGCTGTTGTTGCCAGGGGGTTGATCAAACCTGGATTATTTGGGCACCAGCTAATCCTTTATATGATCTGGGCTTGGCAGTAAATAGGGATTAAAGAGGATTAGGTGAAAAGTGCTGATGATCGACTCCGCCCAAATCGCAAGTTCCAAGGAAAAGACCTGCTGTTTTGGTCACCCTGAAAATGTGAATAGGCCATTCCAATTCATTTTGTTGGTTCATGGATTTAAAATGAACAGAAAGATCAATAGAAAACCAAATTTTCGCCCAGTTTTAGGGAGTGAATGGTGAAGTTTTCTTCCAAGTTCTTTGTTTACATCATCTGGGTCTCTTGCTTTACTTCTACTTCAAACAATATGTCTAAGAACTAAGGTAAGAAAATTCAGACATTTAATCATAATATTATGTAATGTTAATTTAACAATATAACTAATATCATTATTATATCAATACATAATTAGAATTCAGATTATACTAAAAGGTCAATCTCCCTTCTACCACCCCACCTCATTGATTCCATTACATAATACTGGTATCAACTTTCGTGCACCAAAGTTAGCTTAAAAAAGTTTTTCTTAGATATCAGGTTTCTTCCCATAAAATTAAAAAAAAATCGAAAGTACAGCTACAAAAAATCCATTTTGCCAACTGGGGACATTTTCCTGCCGGAATCAATAGTTTGGTGGCGAACGTCGGGAATTTCAATAAGTCGGTTGTGAATAATTGATAGTCTGAAGGATTACTTTTCTGCACCATGTGACCTTCAGTCCCAGACGCATCTCCGTTCTATGCATGAAAACATGGTCCGATTGAAGTTGCAATGCCTCAAAATGGGCCATAGTAAATCGACTGCTTGTTTTTACTAATCTCCAAGCAGATTCAAGGGTGGCAAAAAGACAGTATCAAATTGGCCAGGCAGTATCCATTGGCCACAGAGGGTCCACACGCCACACAAGGTTGGTGGGGGTAGCGACAAAAAAAAAAAGGTCCAAATATAAAAAGGTAACGATCTTCCCCCATCAACCTCTGCTTGGAGAGTATGTTTTTACAACTTTTTCATGCTTTGAAAAATATCAGAGGCACTTGCTTTGGTTTACATACAAGACTTGTGGTAAAGATAAAGTGGCAAGATTTCTCGGTGAGCTTCTTGACTGACATCTTTTGAAATTTTAAGATGAAAAAAAAAAGCACCAACGAAAGTCCATCCTTAGTTTCACTATCTTTTTAGAACATCAAAGAAGTGTTTGATCATAATTTTCTTGACATGACCAAAAGCATTTGGAAAGCCAGAAGAAAGAGAAAGCAACAATGAAAGAAAGACCAAAGAAAGGGACAAAGGAATAAAGGTGACTGTTTATAACCCATTGTTTTTGCCGACAAAATCTTCGAAATGTCAAAGAAAAGCGACATCATTTGAATGTTTTCTTTTACTGCAAATATCTTGTCGGCCGCATGGTGCGCACTTCACCCGGTCTCCATTCAGCTGCAAATAATTTGCAACAACCAAGCGCGTTCGTCCGTCAAGTCTGTACACGTCTGGACAGCTGTTCCTGACTTTCTAGCGGTAAAACTCTTGAATATGTGATCATTCTTACACAAGAAACATTACTGAAGATGTCTGCAAAGGTAACAGGGGCAGGGATGCGAATAGGAACTCGAGAGGTTGAATAGTTTACGGTTTTTCTAGCCTCCACCAGGCCTTCCCACGGGGGCACAGATCGTAATAATTTTTTTCGGCAAAAAAAGGAAGAATTTCGGCCAGGAGAGGGAAGGTCAGTGGCAAAATGAACTCAACGGTGGCCAAACACCCAAACTCTCCTGGCCAAGTATTCTAGTATTCTCCCTCACGGTTTGGCTAAAATTTTACTGCTTCAAAACCCGCACCATATCATATTTTGGTTTGGTCCCATGTTGTTGTTGGTCTTTGTGTTTACGGTTTTACAAAATTTCTGTGCTCCTACAATTCCCCAAGTTTCAAGTGCCCCTCTATAGCTCTAACTGTGCCTTACCTTAGTACTGATTGTCAGCCTTGTTCAGCAGCGATTTTCTCGGAATATAACGTTATATTTTACAGATTAGCCACAAGTTCAATCTTGCATCTAAACAACGCTCATTTGACCTCCTTTGACCCTCTGTTGCAGCTTCCTTCCTAACTTATCGTATTGACCAATCAGAGGACACCTCCTGATGATTTCAACCAATCAAGATCAGAAATAGTTCAGAGTACAGATATCACTTTCCCGCCAAATTTCAAATGCCCACACTTCACGTATATACTAGTACACTGCATATTTGTTGGCAACTTCACTAAGCAATAGAAAATCTAGCACACCCTCTATTACAAGTGTGCTTTTTTTGCTAAGATTGTTTTCAAAATTAAAGCTTATAACCTTGATTGAAACATGCCAACCATCATGTAAGTTACACCATCTAAAGTATGTGTGTTTTAAAATAGATATTGTGTCAAAGTAGGAAAATTATTTAATTTCCTCAACTTATGCATAACATGCTGTCAAAAATTATGATAGACCACAACAGTTTCCACAGGACTGTTTATTCAAAACAAACATTATACAGGCACAGGATGGCAATAAATGTCAAAATGGCTTTACACAAATCTTGATTCCCCATCCAAAAATCTAGTTACTTTATATGCACTTGTCAATCTGTAGTTTTAACTCATTCCTTCATACAAGGTCTTGAAAGCATATTCCTACAAAATAACATTTTGTTGGCTTATTCCTATGCGTGCATTTAAAAATAATAAAGTTAATAGATTGGTCTGGTATCATCTTTTGTAATGCATTGGGAATAACATTGTAAATGCCAGCCAAAATTAATTTTTTGTAATTCAAGGCTGTACAAAAGTGGCTTATGATAAAAGGATAAATTTTGAAGTTGCAAAATATTTACAATACTTAGATTGAGTTTCCGAGTAATGGTTACTGTTAGTACTAGGTGTTCTGTTCCAAAATATCAAAAACGTTACGTTTTTTATGGCCTTTTTTTCACAGGGTTCTTTTACAAACAAGAATCAAATGCCAAACATAAAAGCTGTATAATTAGCGTAATATTTTTTCTTGATGTTTTGCTCATCCATGCCCTTTTGTCATTTTCCTCTTCACTTGAAAACTGAGAACAATTCTTGAAAACAGAATCTTAAAATCACAATAATTTACATAAAGATGAAATCCAATCATCCAATTCAAAAGTCAAACACATTTTACATACCGTAAAATATTCAACATTGCACCTTCCACAACACACATTACAAAGGAATGCCCTGCCCATTATAGTGTACTTTAGACACTAGTAATTCCTTTACAAGCCTGAAAGAACACAAGACAATAACAAACTTAGTGACCTCTTGATTTCTACAAATCTAATCCAAAGGTTGATTTTCAACACACAAAAGTTACGATATTGAATCTGAAATTGAGAGTGCAGGTGCCTACTGTAAAATGTAAGATTAAGTTACAAGTTAACAGAAAAGTCCACATCCTTGCTTCAATGCAGCTTCATCTAACAGCCAAAAATGTTTGTGCACAAAAGAAACTACAGATTATACAGTTAGTTGATATGTAAATCATTTGGCAGCATGTCAGGCAATGGATACATCTACAATACTACAAGTAAACATCTTGTAAGATCTCAAAATATCGAGCTAAAGTAAAATGTAGGTTAAAAGATCATGTAGATATTTCTTCTCTGATCTGTTCCTGATTATGTACAATCAAATTCACTAAAATAAATGTCTTGATTCCATATAATTCCATATACATTTACACCTTTGTGTCAAATTACATTTTCACTAGTGTATGACACATTCATTTCTGTTTTTTTGTGTGTGTATTTTTTTTTTTAAAGTTTTGTACAAACTTGTGCTCAAGATTACATTCAAACTACAATTCTACCACTCTACATTTCTCAGGGATCATTGATTGGGGAGGGGAGGAATGGTCCTTTCTGGTCTGTCCCTAAACATATCACTGTACTATATGTAGTACTAATACATTGTTAAATTTTTTTAAAACCCCACACAAGTACAAGTAAATCAACGTCAAGAGATTTTCCTGTAAAATAGAAATAAAGATGATCTTTACATATAATCATTTGTTATTGCCAGATCCAAAACATCATGCAACAATTTGGTCAGAGTTGATATGTATGAATCCTAAATTTTTGTCATGTCCCTATTGCAAACTATGAAATGTATTCTATATGTAGCTGCTGTCCTTTCCAGAGTGAATGTGAGGCTTTTCCCTCACTTGGGTGTCCTGGCAGTCGAGTCTTGGCAGTTGAGAGCTCCCAACGTCTTAACTCCTTACTACAATGAACTAAAGTTTCTCTTTAAAAAAACTAAGGTTTGAACCCCAGTATAGAGAATACTGAAAAAATTCAACTGAGAAGAAAAAACAATCTTTGTAAAAAATAAACATTCTGAATCCAACCATAATTAGATAAAATTGTTAACAATACATTGTACACCTTCTCTGCTTAGAGCTCACAAAATGATATGAGACCCTGGAAAAATATGGGTCAAGTTTTTTTAAACATCTATGTTAAAAATGTGGATATGTGTTCCCTTTCTTGATATGTTTCTTGATGTGATTTCTACAATTGATATGCAGAGGTCTGTCTCATTGCAATTTTAACTCTTGATTGATATGTTTTACTGGCTATGTTAAAAATGTACATGATTCTTCCACTCATTCTAAATAGAACCAAACAGACTCTATAAACTTTAAAAGTTAACAAGGAAAATCGTAGATTTTGTACCTCCGGGTATTGTAATGTATGTTGCAGAATGTTGGGTGCATGTTGGGACTGTTCTTTAAATTAACTAGTGAATTCGCGCGAATACCATTTTTTTTCGAAAAGTTTCGAAATGTTTGTAATTGGCTAAATGATCTGTGAAATCACTAATCCCCCCTAGCCGACTGGAGCCCAAAAATAGAAAGGACAGGAGGCATCCCGTGGCGAATCTGGCTGCCCGACCCTCAGCGACCAGCGATAATGTAAACAAACACCCACACAAACGGCCGCGTGAGAAATCAACTTGCTCTCGAAAATTTATCAAGCCGACCGCTTCCCCCCGCGGCTGCCATCCCTCCCCACTTATCCCACACTAGTTCAAATCACGCTCGGTCTTCAAGTATATCTTAGTGGATGATGAAAATCAGAAAACAACACGGAAATCCCCACCGAAGTTCGAAAACACAGGGACTCTTACGCCCCAAAACACATATACAATAAAACAAAAAAAACCTGCACCATCTACAGCCCATTAACAGAAGATACACCGAGTCCCGTCTACCCCAACGCGAAATGCATGTCGAGAACGTCTGAGACAGTATACCACGGTATTTGTAAGTTAAGAAGTCGTACTATACGCAGAAAACATCCGAAATTGCGCGAGAGGGCGTTGACCCCTGACCCATTGGCCCACCCGGAAGTTGGCTGGCTGCGACCCGCGCGACCCGATTTTCACACTCGATACCTGAAACCCCCTCTCACCAGATGTGGACGCAACCTACGACACTTTATACACCCCGAAAACCAAAAGACAAAACCACTTTCACACACAAGGGGTGTCCATACGCTGTCAAAACGCATCATTTTCACGCACTAAAACACACATACTAAAAAACAAAAACAACGTGCACCATCTACAGCCCAATAGCAAAACGTATACCAAGTCCCAGACATATCCGTCCACCCAAACGCTAGAAACTGCTGCGAACGTAATTTTCGTCTTCCCCCACAAAACCTCCGCGCACGGGATACATCCCTACCCGGAGGTAAAAAGTTGAGCTTAAAATATCCTGGATATGTATGGTTTAAAATTGACAAAATATATGATATGTTGAACCTAGAACTAGTTTTGACTTACAAATCAGAAAATCTAAGTTAAAATGGCACAAATTGTTTCTGATGATCAAAAACTGGTCGAAGGCACATTTTCCCATCAATGAGAAAATCTGTAGTTTGTTGTTGTTGTTTTGTCTCCAGCTTTTCCCAGAGTCTGCCCTACCAGCGCTCAGGAGGTGGTCCCACACGGTTTGAGCCGTTCCTATACATTTAGAAAGCAACATTGTGATTAGAGAGGCTATAAGAATAAAGGTAATATCCCCCTGCATTATGGAATACACCTTGTTGGCGGGAGCATGTCAACAAAATGCATTGCACCTGTGAGAAAACCTGCCAGATTTTTTTACAGATTTGGTTGGATGTTTAGTCAACATTGCATCAGAATTTTGGCAGTTTCAGGTGATATCCTTTCACCCACATAATATTTTAAAACCAAAGATGGGACGTCATCCTTACACATGCAAATATGACCTTAAAAGAGACACTCGAAATGCTATGCACAATACATTTAAGGGTTTCATGCAGGCGCAGTACATTCTTCCAACATGCAGTTGGGGGGGGTCATCAACTGGAAAACAGCACCCGATGATCTTTCAAAATCAAAACTTAGCTCCTTCTTTAGGCTTCCTCTCATTCAATGTTTTAAAAGCCAGTTGATGCAATATCGTCTAGAAACACTGGAAAAAGTCCAGTCGCTTTACACATTCAATGACATTCACTACAACCAATTATCAATTTGAAATTGAATCAAGTATAATTGCTGATTGTGTGACATTAAAGTTAACTGAATCAATTTCTACATCATTGATTTGTACTTTATTTGCATGAAGCACAATGCAAACAATGTTTAGCCTGGAACCATCCGTTTGGAGGCCTGTAAGTCATAATTCTCTTCATTAAAAATATAGCCTCCAAATGGCTGGTCCCAGTCTAAACCGGATCTAGAAAGTGCCAGGGAGCAGCAAATTACAAGCCAGTGCAAGCCACCAATAAATACCTTGACCTCCGAACATACACGTGCAGAACAAGCCACCACGACAGTCAGACACAATTAATAGTTAATTGAAAACACTGCACACATTGCAGCAGCATTAGTTAGGACATGTAGCCTGGACCTATGTCGGCCCTAAGTAAGAGTGACGGTACCCTGACAGGATAATGGTTGAAAGAGGGTAGAGGAAGGTAAGAGGAGAGCCCTTACAGCCTTCCTGTGTGATACCCTCTTTCAGTCATTACTAGGTCCAGGCTTTGGGGGTGGATTAGGATGTTAATCGCGGAGAATTAGATTGCTTGCGTGCAAAGCCACCATATATCCGCCACACTGCTCAGATGAAAACTTCTATAAATAATGGCATTTTTTACGTGCATCAGCTAGGTACATCTTTTTTTTTTCTTTTAACCTTGTGCCCTGGCTTTTCTTTTGAACTTGATCTGATTAAGATGCCGACCAAGGTGTAAAAATCCTTGTAAAAATCTTGTAGTAAACGGGTCATTTCTCATGTTGCTCTGTGCAAAATAAGGATAATTTTGAAATAAAAGAATAAAAAACAAAGGTGTTTATCATGATGATTCATGGCAGTTTTTAGTGCAATAAATGGCATTTTACGTGCAACAAATGGCATTTTTTATGTGCAACAAATGGCATTTTTACGTGCAAAAATAGCTTTATTAAACGTGCAGCAAACAAACAAATAAAGGTGTTTTCATGTATCAACAGAAATTGAACTACAAGTCTTCGTACTGAGCAGTGCTTTGGCCAGTGTTGATTTTTTTAGCTTGAGACATAAAACCACTTACATAGCACTTTTTCACCGTGAGCTAGGTAGGTACCTGAACCTCAATATCTAGAACACACCAGGGAGACGGGATTGTGCAACAAAACACACATGGTGCAGCAAATACAGCAACACATAGACATGGACACCACAAAATGGGAAAATCATAAGGTGCAAATAGCCATAAATAAAACAACTGTCCGCTTCCAACATAATGCATAATTATGATTGTGACTGGCCAGACTTTTACTGGTTGTTGAAAAGAACTTGGTGGCAACATAACTACAATGAATACTTATTTCAAGTCCTGTTAGAAACAGTGCAAATAAATGTACACTATTAGAATAAGGTTTAACACTATATTTAGCATACTTACATGCAGTATCTTGTATTTGTGTTTATTCTTCTTTAACTTTTTACCAGAAAACTAATTTTGGGCATTTTCTTTCATTCAAATTTATCTGTCAGTTTTGCGTAGAAAAATGCTATTACAAGAACTCCATGTAAATTATGCACAACAGTGAAATTTAGGGATTCAATCCTAAAAAAAAATATAATGTTGCCTTGTTCCTTTCAACAACTTCCTTGAAATGTTATAATATGGCCATATCATTGTTTATGGACATTTGCAGTCTTATGATTTACACATTTGGTTATGTACACATCACAGCAAATTGTAAAAGAGTGTATCCTGCTTTTAGACTTAAGATGACAGGATGGAAGAAAAAAGCTATGAAAGGACACTTTTAGCATGTAAATGGCTAAAAATGGTAAATGTGAAAGACCAATGAAAGGATAGAATTGATAAACTGGATAGGTTGAAAATGCATTATTTTAGCATCCATAGAAACTAATAAAAATCTAAACAGGTGGAAAAAGAAAGGAGATTGAAAAGTAACTAAAATTCTCATTGGAACTAAAAAAACAAATCAAACAACAAATCATAAGATAATAAGACAAGAATAGTCATGCCAACATGAGTGAATGTGTGAATGGTTAAATGAAACATGTTTTAGTAACTTGGTGAGTTTTTTGTGCAGGAGATATATCAGTAAACAGACTTACCTGTGCCAATTGGGGGGTGGTGCCGAGGCTTTCTGTCCATGTTTCATGCTAGAAAATGGCGACATACATTGTATGGATTAGTAAGCTAGCAGGTTTACGTTGTAAGGAAGCAATCCTATGGACCTTATTTTAGTTGTCTAATTTCTAGAAAATAAACATCTTGTAGTCCAAACATGCATGCAAATTATTATCAATTACACCTAGTATGAAACTGTATTATATCCATAATGGTAAACTTTGCTTTAATATACAGTGGTCTATGGTATACAATGATTGAGAAATTAAAGTATGAAAAGCAAAAACAATCACCGCCATTCTTGGTGGTCCCTTTAATAAGACAGTTTTCCCACTGACACAAGCATTACCGGTAAGAATCCTGTCTATAGTGACCTCTTCACACAAACCAGTATTCTTAATCTTCTTGTCAGTATTGGCTGTGTATCAAAATTAGTTTGAACTGATTCGTAGTAAAACAGGTAATTGACTCACTCATGCATGGGGTAGCTCTGTGGGCCAGGGTAGCCGCCATTGTCGTAACCACCATAACCATCACCACTGGAACAAAACAACAACTTGTTACTGATATCAGCTCTAAAAGTGTTGTACAGCCTTTTGATACCTTGTCATACCATTCTACATTATGCCAAAAAGCAGTTACTCAAGCAACTGGATATGATTTTGGAATCCAGTTGCCTGGTTTTTGGTCCACCAGGTGTACATGTATATTATTACCTAGATGTCTAACCTTCACTGACGCATATCTACATTATACAGTTTCAATCTTTATCACCCCACCTAGCTTGTACAGAGGTTTTGTTTTCGGTTTATCAATATGTTTTCCTGTGTTTCCATAGTTATTTCCAGCGATGCTAGGCACATGTATCAGGGACACACACAGATCCAAGAAAGGTCCTAGAAAAGTTTCCTCAAAGTTTTCTCATTTCCTGTCTTCAATTTCCTGCTACGTATGCAAGTCTGTTACCTTAGTAAGAAATGAAAGTAAGAAATGAAGATTTGGTACCAAAAGGCTACCTCAACACAAAGAGGGTTAAGTTAAAGGAATTTCAAAGCACAAATATAGTTATTCATAACAATCTTTATGACTTACTATCCCATCTCTTCATCATCAGGGTCCATCTTTCTGTAGTGTTTGGCCAGCTTGACTCCGAAGATCATGGAGGGGATGTAGAACAGCAGGCACCAGCCCAGACCAAACCAGAAACCGTTCTGAAAACGACAACAAAACCACAATCTATAACTGGGCTTCAAACCAAGATAATACAGTAAGAAAGTAGAAAGATAATATTTACAAAGCAAAGGTATATTATATTCATCTTCAAGTGGGGGGTGGTATAGCTCAACAAACTTCTGCTCTGTTTATTCTTACATTCGTATATATGGTGACCAGACCCTCCAACTCTATCCTGCCACTTGCTACATAATGTAACAAAACCGCATGTCTGCTACAGCACAAGTTACCATGGTGACAGCTGTCTAGCCCAGGTCAATGACCTTATGTGTTTGGAGAAGAAGAGGAAACAGACCAAAAATAACAATATTTTTCTTCTGCAAAGGTAAACATAATTATAAAGTTTTGATGTAAGAAATCTCACCAGGGAGTTCAGGAGCCAGTCGCAGATATTTCCGACCATGGCATCGTAGATTTTCTTCACAATGTTGCAGTTGCCAACTTCAGTGTTGACCTGTTTGTCAAGAGGCAAGTTGTTATGACTATGATGTATGAAATATCTTACTATGTTGGGCAGGGTTCAAAAGTCCTGGATAGTGCAGGTAAAATTAGGGCTGTGCAGGTATTTCTGATGTCTACCTGCACCTAACCTGCACTGGTTCATGTACTAGGTTTGAATATACTGGTAGGTTGTATGTGGATTTAAATTGCTGTGTTGACTTTTATCACCAATGAAGTACAAAAGAAATAATAGCAATGGTTTCTGAGCATTGTTTAGTGTGATTCATACTTCATAAATTCTGAGTGGTGCAGGTAAAATTTGTCTGGTGCAGGTAATTTTCAATGGACATGTATGTGGAAAAAAGGATATCAAGCCCTGCTGGATGCAGATGATTGTTTTAGTACAAACATGGTAAAACTAAGAGATGGATATGCCACAATAAAGACTTCATGGAAGTGCAAGTAGCATCAGTCTAAAGAAAAAAATATGACTACTCACCACAGTCTCGACATGCTGTCCAAACTTGTCGCCATATCCCAGCACTCGATCCACGTAGGCATTCACCGACTAGAGAAATTTCAACAAAAAATATTACTTAATATCTGATATATGATGCTAAGAAAACTAGAAAAATTCTGAAATTATATTTCCTTTATTGCAAAAGACCTCCCGTACTTTCTGCAATAGCACTGATAACTTTGCTTTGGTGAAGGTTAGACATCCAGGTAATAAGATACACCAACATTTATTCAAGCGACTGGTTATGATTTTGAAACTGATATAACTTGATTAACGCTTGAAAGACAAAAGAAGAACATACACTTTGGACGAGGCCGGGTCCGTCATTTTGGATCTTGCTCTCGGCAGTCTCTGCGTTTGTCAGAACGTTGGAGATGTCGTTCTGTAGAGTGGTGCTGGCAGTCTGCAGGGTGTTGATGTTGGTCTCAACTGTGTCCTGTGTGTAGAAATGTCAGACAATTAGACCTGCACTCTGCTTCGAGAAAACTCACTCACTCACTCACTGTCCAGTTTATCGTCTGTTGTTCCCCGTCTTCCGAGGTTTAGACGTGCTTGCACAATACATCTGGGGCTTGATAGCAGCACGCCACTTGTCTCTGTCCTGTGGGTCAATTTTATCTAAGTTCAGGTGGTGGAGGTCCTCCCGTATGTTGTCATACCATTTCCTTCTAGGGTGGCCACAGGGGTTTGGACCCTCCACATCCAGTGTGAGGATCCTCTTCGGCCATTTGTCCCTGTCCATTCTCTGGAGGTGGCCGTACCACCTAAGTCTGTTATACCTAACTGTGTATAAAAGATGGAGTATACGCTGTTTCTTACGACAGCTGCCTTGAAATATACTACAATGTACTAGACATAAACACATTATTCTAACCAAACCTTTGTTCATGAAAAGAACAAGACCTTAGTACAACCTTGATCAAAATGTGGATTGAAACACACCACAGTTGAGAACAAATTAAAGGAGAAATACACACCACGTCAGACTGCATGCCTTCCACACCATTCTGCTGGGTCGCTCTCAGATCAGCAATGATGGCATCTAGATTATCCTTGCTGGCCTGTACATCAAGCAAAAACAATAAGTCAGTTGTGACACATTTTGTTCTTGATGAACAAGTATGTGGAATACATTTAATTTATTACAATCTGAAAGGAAAAACGTAGTAAAAGTTTTCTCACCGGTTGGAAACTTGTACCTGCAGTAGCCAAGTCATCGGCAAATTTGGTGAGATTGGTGGCAGTCAGGCCTTTGCGAGTCTGTAAAAGGGCAGGAGAAATAGAAGATGAATATATGCAAATAAAGTATGTGGTCCATGACTTCATGGTGGATAACCTGTGGTCCATGACTTCATAGTGGATGACCTCAGTATATGGCAACAGCCCAACAAAATGACATACTCACAGTGAACACAGCAGCCAGTTTGGAGCCTAGCATTATGGTTCACAAAATGTTCTTTCGACAATTTAACAGAGCAAACATTATCTAATGATAGTGGTAACTTACGATGGTACATAACCTCAACTATTTAATTCTCAAATAGCGTTTTCTCCAGCCAGGTTCACTGTGACAACAGACAGGATTCAAGTTTTAACTTGATTAAAACTTGCAGTAGGATCGAATCATAAACTATAAGTATGATTTGTAATGATGGCAGTTGACAAATTGTAGATTTTGTACAAATGCTTCATTGTATGTCCATTAATTAGCATTCATTATGGTTGAATGTAATCAGGAACTGCTGTTGGTATCTTAGTGTCATTCAGGTGGCACAAGCACTTTTAAATTACGACTTGTGATGAGGTGGTACCTCATTGAGGAAGGTGGCAAAGTCGATGCCAGACACCCCTGAGGTGTTGAAGTCCCTGAGGTTGGTCTTGGCGTCCTCACTCAGGATCACGATCCCACTCAGGTTCACACTGGAGGTGATGTCATTCAGCTGGTCGTTCAGGTTTGGGAATTTCTAGAGGGAGAGACAAGGCAGGTAAGGTTCAATGAATGGCTAAAAGGTAGTTGCATAGCCTGTTCGTGGTCATTGGTATTGCCTACGTATTGGAAGGCCAGCAGAGCCCATCCCCTCTCCTTTCACCACCTTTTACCTCCCCAAATGAAGTCAGGTATCCAATATCACCCGGGTGGAGTGAGGAAAGCCATGATGGTAAGTGCCTGATTCAAGGGCATACTGTAATTCACTCAACGCCACGAATGAATTCTATTTGTAAGTATATTTGAGGTGTCAACACAGTTGTTTACTCATATATATATGATACGGTGTCCCTTTGTAATAGCTGGTATAAATCAATTATTTTCAGATTACGAAGATTACTAAAAGCCTTTTACATACATTGCCCCGCCATGAACGCCATATTAAACAATGTTTTTTGGAGGAAGACTACATGACAAAGTGAATAAAACAGATCTCTATTATCGCAACATGCCATACTTTGTACCCTGTACAACAGTTGCTCAATAAAGTTCTTTAAAAAGAAGCATGTGCAACTTACTGTTCGGAAGTTTGTGTACTCAGATATGTTCAGCACACATTCCAGGCCAAAGGCTGCATAGATGCCACTACTCCCTGTTCCGCATTGCCTGAAATTGCAATAATAATTTTATCTATGGGAATCTGGTCTCAACATAAATTAGTTCAACAATGATTATTTCAATGTTATTATTCTTTGACTTGTAAATTTCCAATGGAAAGTTTGTATCAAGTATAAAATATTTTCTAGTTATGACACCAATGATACCAAAATACAGCATTTATTGCTTAAATTCAATATTACCAATAATAGTATCAATCAATAAAGACACATTTCCACTCCAACTTTCTGTTCTGTACTTACTTGAGTCCCTCAGCAAATGACACCTGTCCAGAGGAGTTTTGGCACAGCATGTTACCCAGAAAGTTGGTTGAGTCCAGAGTCTGTGAGAAATAGCAATGGAACATGCATTGAATTAATAGCTGAAGCTTAAAAATAATGAATTATATAATGTGTATATATTACACACACACACACACTCTTGGAATCTCCAGTGGCAGTGGCAGGTCTTCGACCTGTTCGGGCATGACGCACCCGCCATACACGAGTCAGGGGTAGGAGGAACCCCTTATATCCTTGGCTGGAAGTCCTCCTAGGAGACGGATACTCCGAATAATAAAGCTGCACCTGCCGGGGCCGTCTTACACGTGGCAGTCTTTGCACCTGTTGGACTTTGAGCACCGGTCAGGCGAGAGGCGAGAGGTTTACACACACACACACACACACACAAACACACACACACATACATAAACGCACACACACAAACGCACACACACAAACGCACACACACAAACGCACACACACAAACGCACACAAACGCACACACACTGCAACAAGAAAATACTATTTGCTTTCCATGGTGCTGAAAGGCTTTCATTATAGAATGGAATACTACTGCACTGTCATATGGTAATTGTTTGGTAGGGAATACCCCATTAATACAAATCCAAAGCATTAAGACCTGCAAGGTACAAAGTACTGTATGAATTAACCAGAAATTACTGGTAAGTGATAGAATGGTTGGAAGGGGGGTCATTTTCTTTACAATCTAACACAACAGTTTTAATGGTAGATGGCAATTAATATCATTCACACATGAGTTTTAATGGTTATCACACAGGCTTCCAAATTTTTTAAGGTTATGGCATTTTACATTCAAATGTGTGTTTTCTCACGTAGGTATGTCATGAATGAAACACAACACAGTGTATTCTATATTTACATACCTGTGCGATGAGTTCGTAACTCGGGGGCTCGAGTGGCTGACAGCCGTTCCTCTCCACGAGTCCTCCCACCAGGAACAGGGCAAACACGATAATCATCAGCAGGGAGCCGGTCAGGAAGGCAAAACCCACAGACCTAAGAGCAGCAGAATGCATTCATCAATTTGGTATTAAGATACATGTATGGGCTTCATTCCTGATCCTTATAAAAGATAGCACTCTCAAAGAGTTTGATTCACTGAATTTCGAACTTGCAAGAGAATTGAGCACATTTTTCACTAGAAAAATTCTATCATTACATTTGACATTGGTCTTGGCCACCAGCAAACATTGAACAATCCCTAAACATTGAGCAGCAGGCTTTTGGGCAGGATTTTGTTATGGGGTGTCCATATTTTTTGCACCTATGTCTGTGTGTGCGAGCGAGCACCGCAGGCGCGAGTGTTCTAGGGGGGCCCCCTAACTAAAAGCCTGTTGTGCAGTGATTGAATGTTTTTTTTATTTTGTCTTACAAAGAATAAGCTCTTCTTTGGTGCAGAATTCTAGAGAAAATTCATGTCAAGCAAATTCAATTGAAAAAGCACACAAACTACAATTCAAAAAGCCTTACGCCATGAGGAAGTTCCCTCCAGAAGTGGACATGCAGCTCCTCTCTGATGGTGGGTCACTCTTGCTGCTGCCACAGGCTCCGAACATCAGCCCCATGAGGTTGAACAACACTATCAGGAGGACCAGGCAGCACAGCCCAATTGCTCCATACCCTCTAAAGACAATTGAACAAGCCAATCAGAGAACACATACACAAACCAATCATAGCACTGAACACAAAAGGTTTAAGCAAAATATTGAAGATATTTGACATAATTGCTTCCAATGGTTTGGAAGGACATACTTACACGTAAACAGTGTATTGGTCAGCATATCCCACATAGGTGTCCACCATATCCTCGATGCCATTGATCTGGTCCTGAATCTGTAAGAAGAATGGAAGTGAAACATTTCGATTTATTACAATGTACCTCCGAAGAAGGAGGATTCTGTTAGTGTTTGACTGTGTGTTTCCAGCTATAACTCACAGTGGTTTGGATGGATTTCTTGGGTAAGAATTTATATTTTCAAGATTTTCTGTCCAATGATAAAATTTAACTTTTTTTGGAACTGATGCATCTACATGAAAACATGGATTCACTGACACTTTGACTGAAAATAGATGTCTAGAACGAAGTACACAGTTGACGTTGACTTACCAAAAAAGCAGTTACTCAAGCAACTGGATATGATTTTCGAAACGGTCAGACATTTCAGGGTAGCATCCACTGCCTTTGGTCAGTGACACTAAGAGACTGCAGGAGAATTGCAGGTTTAAAAGCATGAACTATTGATTGACTATGACTTACTGTGTCAATGACACTCAGTTGGCTGGGGATGTCCTGAACAGTAGTCTTCACACTGTCCAACTGACTCTTTATGCCTGCATACAGGGTATGAAAAAAATCCAGAGTTACATGTAGGCCTAGCTAAAATTCTAATCATTCTTTTAAGTCTATCATTCCACATGACAGGAACACACTCATAAGTTCACCACATCATGGTTTCTTTGAAACAGTGGGGGCAGACAATTTTCCTTCAAATAATTGAAAATACAAGACTGGAATGTTCAAAGCAATAACTCAAGATGCAGAATGCAGAAGTTCAGACCATACCTGATACAGCACTTGCACTTGTGTCCTCCACAATTCCAGATATGTTGTCAAACTCCTGCTTCCCCTGTGGAGACATAATAAAGAATATGTTGTAACTAGCTGATCTGCATGTGTGCAGCGACAATAATATTGGCTTCACTCACTCACTCACTCACTCACTCACTCACTCACTCACTCACTCACTCACTCACTCACTCACTCACTCACTCACTCACTCACTCACTCACAATGTCGAGTTTCCCTTGGCTCCAATGACTGCTCTCCATCTCTTTCTATGCTAATATTAGCTTAGATAAAAGAAAATAAATTAAACTGTGATATGAACAGTGTTTTGATTCAGACACTTGAAATGATGAAACAACTCACCTGCAGGGCAAGGCTTGTGAGGTTAGTGCCGAGCACACTGTTCACACTCTGAAGCTCTGATCCAATGTCCAGCTGTGAAGGGAAAAACAGTGTTATCACAATATACTGAATTGAATATACTTCCATCAGTGAGGCTTGTTATCTGTTTAAGCTTATTAAAATAAAACTACTATATCATACATGTAAATGTACATGTAACATTTGTCCCCAGCATTGTACCATATAGCATCATTGGATATACAGCGCTCCAAAATACTGCAGTCAGGTAAAATTGGAGCTGTACACGGGTATTTCTGATGTCTAACTGCACCCAACTTGCACTGGTCCATGTACTATGGTCAAGTAGTTTCTAGCCCTGACATAAAAGCAATAGCACGGTAATTCCTAAGAGTTGGTTTCCCTAAGAATATGTTTAAGACATCGTGACAACAGAAAGTGTGATAGATATTGTTGCATAGTAGAATCTTTGTTTTCAACCTGGTAACTGTTCTGAGAAACAGAGGACTTACTGCGCTGAAGTTGGCCTCTGTTTTCAGCCCAGAAGTGTCCAGAGTGCTAAAGAATGTAGTACAGACAGTATCGCCTCCTGCACAGACTGTAGCGCCATCCAGACTGTTACTTATATCGGTGAGATTGTTGGAGAGGTCTGTTCCCTTCGACTGGAGCACAGTCAGTGAGTTGTTCACCGCTTGCAGGGCATCACTGGTGGTGGATATAGCTGTAATAACAGAATATTTATTTAGTGGTACATCAATATGTACGCCAAAAAACAGTGACTCAAGCAACTGGATATGATTTTGAAAATCATATCCAGTTGCTTGAGTAACTGTTTTTTGGCGTATCGTATTACCTGGATGTCTAACCTTCATCGACGCATCAATATGTACATTTACATTTACATACTGGACTATCATTGACCTTTTTTCAATGAGTAAAATATCCAAATTCATTGTTCAAACTAAAATGTTGCAGAAGGGGGTTCAACTGTCACCATGATACAAAGAAACACAACTTACTGTCTCCCATAGCGATGACAGCGTCTATTGCTGGGTACACATCACCCTTGAGTCCGTCATGTACTGGGCCTCCTACCAGAGTGCCACGGTCTGTGGGAACAAACAATCTTTCATTCACAGTATAAAGACAATATTAGGTGTTCATTTGTAAAAAAAAACCCAGTCTGTTGCCCCAATGAAGGCACACTGCCTAATATTGTCACAAGTCAGAGAAGCCATGAGACAAGTCTCCCTGGGTCAGTGACCTGCCCGAAAGCTCTAGGTGAGAACAATCTCTTGACTTGGATCAAAAGTTTTAACTTTAAACATGCATCTACAAACACAGATGAACTTGATGTGTTGACATGACGAATTTATCAAGGCTCACCGTCAATGTCCTGGATGACTGCATCGTACACCGTGTTGAACTGCTGGTTCACGATGTAGTTCAGTTGCTGAAAAAGGGATATAATATTATAAAAATTATTTGGATATCTCAGAGTGCCGACTTGTGTACATGTACAATGTAAATGTACATGTATGGACAGGTATGCTACTTTAGAACTGCTTAAGGAATGGAATATTTTTATACAGTATACATTGCTGTCTCTTTTTGCTATTTTCCTGTGCAGAGTTTTTTGTGGTAAGGGCTTATTTTTTAATGAGCTTTAAGTTTATCACACATAATTAAGCTTTTACAATGTTTCTGCGGCTTAGAATTCTAGCATTCTATGAGGTTTTTGCTATTTATCATAGTATATTTCATTGCCATTGGAACATAGATGGGTTGACTTACAGTTTTGGTGTTGTTGATGTAGGTGGGAACGTCGGCAAAGGCATCTTTGACGGTTTGGCTAACGCCGGTTATCGAGGGCTGCATCTGCATGCTGGACATGAGGGCAAGCGCCACGCCGGTTCTAGGGGAAAACAGATGATGACATGAGTTTTCTGATCTCTTTCTACACAGTTGTATGCATCTCACAGACTTCATTTCATTGCTCTCTCTCTCTAAAGAAAATATGGTAGCTGTTTTACTGTAACCTATTCAGCATTGGCCCTGCATGCTCTTTTTCATAAGGCATTGTCTTGTAAGTCTCAGTAATTTACAGCCAAAGTCAAGGTTTTCCATAACTAAAGATGTTTAAATGTAGTCTGTTATCAGCTCTGATAAATGAAAGGTGGCAGAGGAAGTGGCTATCGTCTGTTACTAGGTCAAGATGAAAACCAGAACTTGGCAAATGGCTGCCCTATGTGCACAGAAGGATAAGGTAGTCTAATTTGTAGTCACCAGTGAAAATTTTACATAATTTGTAATCACTACTCTACCCTGCAGGCCCTACTTAACAGTTCAGGAAGATTTCAAAGGAAAAATCTTGGACCTTTAGATGAAAAGTGGACCTTTGAGCCTTGTGGGGGGAAGAAGCCAACACCCCTCGTAGCTACGGGCATGGACACTTACCCCATGAAGACGGTGACGACGAAGAGGCAGACGGAGAGGAAGGCTCGCCAGCATCCGAGATTCCAACTCCCAACCTCTTAGTCCAGAAGCAGGGCCAGTAACAACTTGACTATGCACAGTACATGCACCATGTTGTTTCTCAAACCCAAGATATAACATAGTCCTGACACTTACCCCATGAAGACGGTGACGACGAAAAGGCAGATGGAGTGGAAGGAGCGACAAAAAATGAGATTCATAGTCCCAACCTCTTGGTCCAGAAGAAGGGCCAGTAACAACTTGACTATGCACAGTACAAGCACCACGTTGTTTCTCAAACCCTGGAGGATATACTACAATAACTGTAACAATTCAGACACTTACCCCATGAAGACGGTGACGACGAAGAGGCAGACGGAGTGGAAGGCTCGCCAGCATCCGGTCCTGTCCTCCTCCTTCTGCTGCATCTTCCCTCCGCAGTTCCCGCAGCAGCGGCAGCAGCAGAAGATGCAGCCGACTAGAGGCAGCAGCAGCAGGAACACCACGCCCAGGGCACCGCAGATCACCCAGCCAATGTAGTCCACGGCCAACTGGAAATGAAAGAACATTTTGGGTCATGTACGGATGCTGAGGCCACCACAACTCCTTGAATTAAATATGTAAAGATTGGTGTGATATAACTAGCTGCTGCCACACCGCGTGTCTGCAAAGCTGGACCAGGTATGTTACGCCAAAGGGCGGTTATATCGGCAATACTGAAGCAGATACAGATGACCCAGTGTATGTAGTCCACGGCCAACTGGAAATAAATCGGGGTTTCATTTTCATCAAACATTGGCTATGAAGAAATATTACAATCATCACAAGCACTTCTAGCCTAAGCATGTAACTGTAGTCCACAGCCAACTGGAAATGAAATAAGAAAGTTAACATTTGCAGAGAAAATGCATAATGTTTACCTTTGCATATGGTCGGCTCTGTTGCTTCTTATTCAAACACGTTATATATATATGGTGACAGGACTCTAAATCCCTCCTGCTATAAAATTGCAACATGATGTAACCCAACACCAGTTACCATGGTGACAGACATCTGGTTCAGGTCTTATTTGTTTGGAGAAGAAGAAGAAACAGAGCAAAAACAGTGCGTTTTCTTGGGTAATACTTTGGATCATGTACTGATGCTGAGGGCATCACAGATTACCCAGCAGATGTAGTCCATGGCCAAATGGAATGAATGAATGAAAGAAAGGAATGAGTGCCTCACCTGCTGCCATGATGTCAGGATGAAGTTCAGGATGTCCTCTCCTCCCAGAACTTTATTGATGATCTCTGAAATAATGGAAGACATACAGAATGGTGAGGTTTTGTATTTATTGCGAGTA
Source organism: Branchiostoma belcheri (assembly GCF_001625305.1). Classification (NCBI taxonomy): domain Eukaryota; kingdom Metazoa; phylum Chordata; class Leptocardii; order Amphioxiformes; family Branchiostomatidae; genus Branchiostoma; species Branchiostoma belcheri. The sequence continues at coordinate 1,611,860 of NW_017803854.1, read as the reverse complement.
GTGATTGCAAATTTTGCAAAATTTTTGACGCTGATTACCAAATTATGCTAAATTTTTAATTGCTTTAAATCATGAGACTTGAATGACTGATTATGTCTTACACAAAAAGGGCATTGGGGCCTCTTAACTCCATGGGAGCTGGTTTGACATGACTCTTGTTGTAACAACATAATTTACTCCATCTAGTATTCTATTTAGCATCAGGTGCCTAAGTTTATGTTGGGTAGGTTCCAGATGTTTGTGTAAGCACCTAGTCTTAACTATAACCTTTTTAGGACCCCCGGAGAGCTTGTTAACTTAAATAGTCACTAATTCTGCATACACCGATAGGCTTAGCAGCCATGCCAACTCTAGCAGAGTGATTTAAAAGAAGCCAGTTACTACCGCTTCCGTTTCAAAGGACAAATAGAACGGTAACTATTCTTAAGCCTATCCTTTATACATTATAACAGGTGCTGTCTGTTCTTTTAAAAGTTTTATTTCCACTTTTTTCTTCAAAAGATAGGTTTCTTTTGAAGAAAAAAAATTATTTTCAAGTCACTGTAACACTGCATAATATTATACACAATATCACAATTTGTGTGACAGGCTGAATAGAAGTTCTAAACAGGAACTATGCGGCTCCAGGTGTCTTACTGAGGGACGACAGCGTGTGCAAGATGTCGGTTAGCTTGAGGAATGAATCCCCTCTACTATATTATACCCTCTATAGCAATGAATGAAATGAACTCTTTGATGTAGCCTCCAAATTCTACCCAAATTTTCACACATATACAAATGAAAAGAAAACTACTCTCCTCTTAACATCCTAAAACCCACAAATTATAGGAAAAGTGGGATCCTTTGTCTTCCTCTGGCTTCAAAAAAGAAGTCAAACCCAGTAGTAGTTTTTACCAGAAGTTTCTTAGTAGTTACAGTATCAGTAGTTCTATGTGTACTAATTGTCTGTTTTTATACCATATGTTTCTTCTGTTCCTGCAATTAGCCCTCGGGCAAGAATTTGCAATAAACAAACATTATAAACAATATCAATTATGATTGTCAGGTTTGTGGGAGGAAGACAAATATAGACTTGCCATTTATCTTTTCCTCAATATGCCAAAAATAAATTGTCCCCCGACAGCAAAGTTTGCCAACATTGATCTGCTAAGCAGCAGGGTTATTCTATTAATCTCATATCTAACCTACTAAGAAATACCTCCGGCCAAAGGCTTACTTATAAGGTAGCCAGTAAATAGGCATTCCCTGTCAAGGGCTCCGTAACTCTGTGAAGCCTGGGACAATTGGTAAACACTTAAGGTGAACTGGGCAGCTGTGACAATTGAGAAAACAACTTCAGTCACGTAAACAGGATAGGCTTTCTTCCTGCTAATGACCAAGGGGGTTCTATCAACAGAAGAAGTACTTGTTTGCTATATCGCTACTGTGAATTCATTTATTTTCATTTGGGACTCAAATTTGTGTTAGGAGGGGCTCAGGCAAAAGTAGGTTTTCCCACAGTTGAAACAATTCTGTAAGGTAAAATACTCTCCAGGCTGAGCTTTTATAGGCCTGTTTTTGTGACGATTTTTTAAAGGTCTTTTCTGCAAAAATGTGAAAAATAGAACTACACGTACTACAATCATTGCACAATATACAGGACCTTTCCTGGCAATGTGCTTATTTTGGCTACATGGTAATAGGCAGTGGTAGGAAGACAGTTAAAACTCCCATCCTTCCCAACATATGGTTCCAATATGCCAGAACACCCCAGATTTCATGCCAAATTACACACCCAATTTGATTTGATGGAAGACACAGGAGGACTACCCTTGCCTGCTGGTATCATTTCATTAAGTCTTAAGTTGCCATTTATCAAATTGTCATTTATTTGAGCCAGCAATATAACTTTTCTTATTACACCATTACTTCTCTCATCAGTAGCAGAATGTAATGTAATATAGAGTCTTTTCTATGCTCTTTCTCACTTTGAAATGTCTAAAATACACTTTTATCTAATCTATAACTACAAGAAGAATAATAAACGCCTTAGGATAGCCATTAATATCTCTTGATACAGTATAAGAGGAGGGGGCAAGGCAGATAAAAGATATACGATTTGCTAGCTATGGTGTGCATCAGATGTTTTCAATTAAAACGTATCAAACACGATTGCAAGTACATTATGTACAAAATATATGTTTCAGAGATATCAAAATCACCCATGCATGGTTCACTCATGTCTCTTACATACTTTATTATTAATGAGATGTTAGAGATGACAATAAATATTTCATATGAAAATTATGGTATCCACCGCGTTATCTGTGTTATATATAGAGATGACATCAATGTCCAGACAGCTTGTGACAGTCTTTGAAAAATGGGCTGTGAATGACTGGGAAGGTAGTGAAACAAGAGGTGCATAGCTACAGTCTACCCTGGCAATTGGAACATGGGAATGAAACCCATGCCGAAACCAGGCAGAGAGCTTAGAAATGCAGTTACAGCAGTTAATCTCCAAACAGATCATACAGTGGCAAGGCAGTATCCATTGGCCAGAGGAGTGTTCGTTAGCCACCGAATTGGGTGGCCAATGCATACTGTCTGGTAAATGGATACTGCCTGGCCAATTTGATACTGTCTTTTGTGGCAAATAGGAACCAAAACATCTGCTTGGAGATTTACAGTAGTGACCTATCACTGGTTTGGGCAGTGCCACTCTGTACATGTATCCATGTCACATCCTCTACTCAATGTACTTAAAATGTCATTGAAAGTCTCCTTGAAAAGCCCTTGTCCCAGTTCCTGGTACAACTCAATTACTGCATGTAGCTACTGTGGAGTCCTGCACTGTGCATTGTGTATCATATCACTAATGCACATGTACCAATACCCCGACTATCTCTCTCTGACCTAATCTCTTATGTAAATAATACAATAATCGTTGAAAATGTGAAAATGGATGGAGCAAAATAGAAATTTGTGATTCTTACATTTTGTGACATCTTAGCAAAAAGACATTCTAAAGACACAGAGAAAAAGGAAATCAAAATTATCCATACACATTGAATTTCATTCTGGGGACACAAATTTTTGGTTGTATTACGTTTTCAAACACCTAGTGCAACACACCCACTAAATGGAACGAAATGTCATTAAATACTAGTTTAAGCTTACATCCTGGACAAGTTTATTGTCTGCCCTTATAAACTCACGCCCCCTTAAAAACTGAGGCTACATAACAACCGTTACAGCTGGCAAACATCAGTATTGTTTAAATATTAGCTGAAATTGCCGGTGAGTAAAGTCCATGTGTAACTTCTACATCCAGAGGTGATAACAAATGTGACTAGCGGCACTTGACATAGTTATTTATTGGCCAAATTTATAGATAGCATAGCGTGCTTTTAGCATTCAAGCTGCATCACAAAAATTTGAAAAACAACGTACATTTTAGTGTGATTTGTCACTTGATTATACTTTATTAAACATACTAGTATCCGTCCTATACTCTCATATCCAACATACAGTACATATTTATGACACCATCACAAAATACTTGTGAGAACGTAAACAAACATGCATGGCTGTGTTCGCAGCTTTTAAACACCCTCAGTCATAGGACATAATATTTCTGCACCTCCATTCCCTGAATGTGTAAGGTTGATTCAGCCTACTTTGTAATGAAATGACCAGCAGCAAAGCCGGCCTTTTGTACTAACACTTACAGGTACTTCTGAACTGAGATAACGAGATGGTACTTTGGTCTCATTGAACCATAAACCATCACCTTTCTCGGCTTTTACTACCTCAATCGAGAAGGTAATGCTCTCATCCCAGCTGGCTAGATGAAGAAGAAGGAAACAGACCTATTTCCTTATTGGTGATGTAAGTCTAAAAATAACAAAACACACCTTTTACTTAGGGTTTGTTTCCCAGCTATCCTAAGCTTATAGCCCTGCTTGAAGATTTAGGTATGCCAAATTGAAAATGCCAACTGATCCAACCTGTGTACCGTAATGTTGGAAGGTACGCTGGTTGTGTATTTGCCTGTTAAGGTTAGGACTTGATGCAGGCTACAGAATGTAAATGAGTCCACGAGCAGATTTTTTTGTGGCTGCAAGTTAGGGCCGATTTACACAGGACAAGAAACATCATTTGGCCTGTGTCGAACATCAAATTGGCAAGACAATATCAAATCGGCAGGGCAATATCCATTTGTTTGCCTGTCATAAAAACAAATACCAACTTACAAAAATGCCTCAAACATGTACGTCAAAAATAAAACCTTTCCTTTGAGAGTAACTAGCACTCACTGTGCCTAATTTGCGCTGACTACTGATGTACCTAATTTGCCATCTCTAACAGAACCGAGCTGGCGTGATCAAAGAAAATGGAACAAATTGGATATGTTTGAGGATAACTCAGATCTCCAGGACCACTTAGATTTTCCATCTGTTGCTTAGGAGACCCTGATAGAAAACGTCACACACTTAATTATCGCCCCAACAGCTTCTGCAGCCCCCAACTGGCATCTTTAAGAACATTGATTATTACATGTACTTCATATTAGTCTACCAGCAGGGAATGAATCCTTGCATATTGCTTCTGGCAAGCCAAACTGTTTTCTCTTTCATCTGAGACATCAAAGTACTCTTCACGCATGTCGCAGCTTTAGGCTTCGGGTTATTTTTCTCAACATATTTTGGGGGCATTTTTATCAGGCTTTCTTTTTGTATTGGTGGTATCTCTTATTTTGCCAGATTTTGGGTGGCTTGCTGGATACTGGCCTGTGAATGATACAGATTCACTGTCTTGTCAAGTTGATACTGCCTTGCAGCCATGAAAAAATTTTCTTGCCAATGGAGATTGATATCAAAGAGCAAAACATCTCTCAGATCATAGAAGGATGAAAAACTGTTCTATGGCGGCTTTTGTAACTGAAAGCCTGTGCCAGTCAAAAGCAGTTTTAGGACTAAAATAAAATATAAAGCAGTGGCTAAAATAATATTGAATGGATTTCTTACCAGAAAACTGTATTGTGAAAATGATATTGGAGAACATCCAATGGACATGGAGATTGACTGGTGGCAACATAACTACCAAGTCATTTAAATTTTAATTATCAAAGTTACAGAATGATTTTCTAGCTCTTCAATTTCTGGAGATTGGCTACAACTACAAGTGACGCGAGGATTCTATATAATCTTGTCTTTCAATTTGGTGATAATTTCTGGCCTCCGTGTCCCTAAAAATTTGTTGCTGTAAAATAAATCAATGATGTTGTCAAGATACACAAAGCTTTCAGTGTAGCCTAATTGATCGCAGTAATACATGTATATTGTTATCAGGTTTGGAGTTGAGACCAGTATTAATCAAATGTCACTCATGGCCAAAGAAAAGGATTACAGATATCTAAATTTTGATCTGTAAAAGAATTAGAAAATGTGAAGCACTGACTACCCGACCCATTTGTGTAGCTCAACTGTGGGTTACGTGTACTTACATGTATGGATGCTGAAAAGCTTGCATGCTGCCAGGCTTACCTGTCAAATTGATAAAAGAGGGCTTTTGGATCCTAATCTTTTCGCATTGTGGCATTTGTAATATTCTATATCAGCAATGGATTTGGAAGGATGACTAGAACTGTTGATACAGTGAATATTTCTTCTAAGAAAGGTATTTTTTTTCACAGACATTTTTATTACATTTCCCCTAAAACCTCAAAATGAAAAAAAAATACACACCCTACATCTTCCGTCACCCAAATACGTTTAAAAATGGACAAGGTGGTTTCAAAGGGTCCTTGTTTTACCATACACCAATGTAAATTACACGTTTTAATCCATCTCATTTCCAAAGACATAATTTCACCAGTTACACAGTATATTTACAACAGTTCATGTTGATATGAGATGTATACTTTATTGACACAACAAAAGTACAGCGACTTTTGTAAGGTCTAAAAGTAAAAATACACGTAGACATACAGGCAAATAATGTACATGGAAACGAAATTAACCTACGTACAAAACGATGTCTTCTAAAGATAGCCCATTCAATGGAGCAAATGAACCTCGTGTCATGCATATGTATGTCCCCTGGGACAGGAAAGACGGCCTAATTAAGGTTGCTAGGCATTGACTGATTATGACAAAATAAACAAACGATACCAACGATCAATCGAATGTCCTGTTTTGTCCACACAGATACATCATGTAGATATACATTTTGTGATCCCGGACATTTCATATAACTTGTATTTCTGATTTCTTGCTATTGACAAACTTTGTTGTCAAAGCAATCAACCCAATATGTGACATTTAATGTATGATATTTAATAACTTTTGACATTTAATAACTTACTTGCTTTTATGCCTTCCTCTTTATTAATGATATTGGTGTTTTTGGTTTGCTCAGTTCCTTCTTCCATTCCAAATACCTAAAAAATCAATATTTATCTAACTAGAGCCTTAAAAACTTTAAATTCGCCAAGCTGGTATATACGAATTCGGAAAGGACATAACACATTGAACCTTGGCCATCTTGTCCAACATAAGTGTTTAAAAATTATTATATCGGACAGTTTTTTCAATGTGCTTAATATATATTATACTACCCTCTTTGAAAACAAATCCTAAATCCCTTTTTGTGATCTTGTGAAGTCTTATGAAGTTCAAGATTATTTCATCATTAATTCCATACCATTTTACAGCCTATTTACCTTAATACTTAATAGAGGCTACCAGAGTACATTAAACATAAAGGATTTGAAAGCAGCACCCACACAACATTTCATTTGCTTGCGGATGTTTGACTTTCAGGTCAGGCCTAGTAAAACAAATGTTTTCTTATACAGCCCCGCCAAAAAGGTTTGAAAGGACCATGCCATTGCGCAACACCAGTCACAATAGCTGAAGGAATCCGAAACAACTGTTACGAGCTATTGCCCCCCGAAATGTGCCAGGGCCAATGTTTGTACTAGCTTTGGTGCGTGCAAGTACGAGCGACTACCAATGCGTCCTCTTGTCACATTCTGCTATGGTTTCCTTGGTTTGAACATGTACCTTTTACTTCTTTTAAAGGTGTCGACTTGATTGATTGACTTGACTTTCTCCTTATAGGATTCTTTATTGACACAACAAAAAGTACAGGGACTTTTGTATCCAGGTCTTCTACAACTAAAGATCTAACAAAGTTAAATACATGTACATGTATAGATAACTTCATCTTACGTACAGAATATATGTATGTGGCAAATTACATACAGAATATATATCAGTGATACCAATGTGACAATGTCTGAGTCGTATGTTTGAAAGAAGCAACAAATATATTCATTTTGTTTGTGTTTATCCCAGCCCTTGAGTTCAATACATACCTGTAATATTTAAACACAGAAAATAAAAATGAACTATTTAGTCAACACTGCCCAAACTAAGGCCACACCAATTTAATTTGTTGGTTCTCGGATTTTTTCTGAAAAAATATGAAGTGACAGGGAAAAAAAAAATAAAAATAAAAACAGGTCTAGGCATCCTATTATAGGCTTAAATGCTACGGAATGAGCCATGAAGTCAACACAAAAGGCTGGGTTAAAATCTAAACATTGAATTTTGAACTTTTAATCAAACCACTGCAATGATAGATGGGAAAACTGTAACAACTAGGAAGAAAAGGACTTTCATTAACTGTTGGGGGCAAAACATGAGCATTTTTCAGTTGATTCAGGATCAGAATCAAATTTTTTTTTTTTTGCAAATCAGAAAAAAACGAAGAGGCGAATCCGAGAACCAACAAATTAAATTGGTGTGGCCTAAGTAAACAAAACATAATATCTTTGAAAACACAAGATGATTTTAATGCCACAATATGAAATTTTTTTTAGAAATCTGCAACGGGCCTCGTGCAGAAAAAAGAGAGAAATTTTCACGGCCCACTTATCATACATAATGCACCAACCAGTCTCTTTTAAGGCTTTCAAAATCGCTAAAAACCATGACAACTGTGATCCAGGGTGACATTTCAATGACAACCACAGATAATTACCTGAGCTCAGTGGGGGAGCAGGCTGGGATGGGGGATAAGGATGCTTCCGCCCACCCAAAATGGACTTACATAAAACCATTAGAGACCTGGTACATTTACAGTACAGGGCTTAATGAATGAATGTCATTCATTTATAGCTATGATATAAGCATACATCATACATGATTTTCTACATTTTTAGAAGGCTCACAAAATGTACTAAAAAGTAGTAAAACAGATAAAAAATGATCATACACGTGAATTTTGATTCCTCATTGGCTAACCATTTTTAGACTTCTGAAGTTCACTACTTCAATTTCAAAGAAAGAAACATAGAACATTGGTATCATTTCTTCATTCATGTGTATCTGAATTTTCTCTCTTTAGTATTCTCGTCTACGCCTCAGACCAATTCCTTCCTAAATTGTTCAATTTCTTGGCAGATTCATGAAATTTTCTAGGGAATAAGAGACTTCCAGATAATTCTCCAATGCAGAGCTGCCAACGTTGTCATACCTAACAGTTTTAGACTGTACTTATGATGGCTTACTAACACTTGTGTATGACATATTTTGTTCAGGTAATGTACAATTATCCTCTGCAAGGGAAAATCATTTGCAGAAAATAGAACTTTAAGGGCATCCGCTGCAAGGCAAAGAATTATGGAAAGAAGTCTACAGTCTATGTACAGGGAAAATGTGTTCATCATTCAACCATTACTTTTTAGAAAACTACGCAAAAGTATCAATTTACCAATAACAAACTATATTACTTTGCAATCTCACTCTGAGTATGCATTATTCACATCTTATCAAGTAACATATGCAAGCCAGAGCCAAGGACATGATAGAATGCCCAGAACATAGTAGGTGGTTGGGAAAATTACGGTTGAGTGTTGGCTTGGATGCGAGCAGAATGCTAAGCAGACCCTAACCACAATAGGAGCTGACGTTGCCTGTTGTGGGAAGGACTTAACAAATGTCACTCATGCATGATTTAGCCGACCTTTGCCGGAGCACACTTTCGGGGGTGTAGCAGAGCAGGGCTGGAAATACTGGGTGCATGTGCACCTTAGTGCACCCAAAATTGGAGCTGTGCACACCTAATTTTTTTCTGTAGGTGCTCTGGTGCACCCAAATATTTTTGTAGGTATTTTTGTACATATTAAATGTGTAATACTGGATATTCTTGGCATCTAAGTGTCAGAAAATCTTTGTAGTTGTTTAAGATTTTGAAGTTAGCTCCCATTTCAGATTCAAGCTCAGAAGAGGAGCAGTAAGACCTGCAGTTTTGTTTCATATGGTGCGCCCCAAAAATTTTTTTTGTGCACCCATCTTTTTAGGTTGGGTGCACCAGTGCACCTATTCCCAAAAATGAATTTCGAGCCCTTTAGGTGTAGCGGAGGGATAAATGTTGCATGCGCGTCACGGGACCGACACAAGATAATGCGAGACAGCGTAATCCTTTATCGGGTTCGGTCTGTCCCACAGAGCAAATACCAATGATCCATTACACGATGGGCAATTGACTACATGTGGTATGTCGATATAGGGGGAATTAGATTCGCTGGACGTGAACGATACCACTGGTGTCAGATCTGAGTTACATTAAGTTACTGTGAAGGGCACAAAATATATCATGGACACAACATGCTACTATTCAAACAATATATGGGGGTCTTCTGAGGCTGTCTCAAAAACTTACCCATCGCAGGGTAAAATTTGCAGGACATTGCTATCGAGCTAAGCAGGAAATCGTTTCTTCTGTCCTTCTCTGGAAGCCAAGAGGTCGAGTACACTGTAGAAGTCTGACTTTTACCGATACCTTAACTAGAGACACTGGCATAGAACTCGAATACTTAGTACTTAGGAAATGTAATGTTAGATGCAGAGAACTGTAGAGTTGTATGTGATGGCATAGAGCCCGGCTGATAGGCCGCTAATGTATGTATGTATGTCAGATCTGAACTGTAGTTACATGTGCGTATATTCACAGGGTGGCTTTTAGCTAATCTCTGAGTAGAGATCTTTCGGTGGCTACGAGACAGAATCAAATTGGCAAGACTCAGTAACAAATTGGCAAGACAGCATCAAAATTGCCAGGGTAGTATCTGGGGTGTAAGAAAAGATACTAGTACTAAAAAGGAAGCTGATAAAAGTGCCTGAAAACATGTTAAAAATAGGCCAAAGCCTAAAGCTCTGCCTGGAGTGTAGCTCTTAACTTCAGAGGGCAACCTTTCAGACTATTATAAAAGCACTCACTACCACACGACTAAAAAGCAATTCAAGTGCAAAGTGGGACTGGCACAAAGATGGCAGTTGAAAAACTATGCAGGCTTCTGTGTACATGAAATGTTAGACCATTGCATTTTCTTGTGTTTCCTTTTTTGAGTTTCAGTTTTGTGACTGCTTTGAGTTTTGTGACTCAAAGTACCCTTAATTTTAAAAAAAAACATTTTCTTCTTCGAAAATCCACAATTATATCTAGGGATTCATCATTATCCTGAAAAGGCTACTTTTCTTCATTTTTTTTGGACAATATTTCTTTTTGGGGAAGGGTGGTAATTTTTCCTGGACAACATAAAAATGTTGTCTACCTGGGTATTGACAATGCTCACTTTTCGCAGACAGTACAACCAACATAATTCTTATGGAAAGGAAATTTGTCTTTTTATCTTATTCCACTCTTTTCACCACCATAGACTTTGCTCTGTCTATGACTAACCTTACTAGACCAAAACAACTCAAATGGAAGTGATGTCATTTGATACCATGAAGCAGGTGCCACTGCGTACCAGGTAAACTGTGTCCACCACGCCCTTCACATAACACTAACAGTGAACACTTTTTTTTTTTTACGTACGCTTATTTTTTTATAGCAACGGTATTGGACGCTAATTTCTTCTTATCAAACTAGGGGCATTTTTCGGGGATTATGCGTTAAAGCAGCTGTGCTAAAATTGAGATAAAATTTCCGTCTAGCAGTAATCCATATAGCGCACAGACAAAACAAACAAAAAACTGGCACTGAACCACTGGCAAACGCTCGTGCATTTTGATATGCAGTCAGTGACCATTCATGCAAACGTGACTTGTAGTTTGTGGTTCAAGTGTAAATGTTACTTACCGTAGGCGTCTTTGGGCTGGATGGTCCGGACGAAGCTGCTCATGAGATTGTAGTAGCCCGCCAGACCACCTGCGGAATGGGGATCCTTGGTGTCGTAGGGCAGGTCGGCGGGAAGGCTGCCGAAGTCGCACGTTACGACGTTGCTGCTGTCGGCCGTGCAGCTTCCCGAAGAGCCAGCCGGTGCCTGGGTACCTGGTGCCGCCGTAGGGCCCGACGTGGTCGCGTTTTGGCCTCTACAGAGCGCCACGAACGCGGCAAAACACAGGAAAGTCCTGAGAAGCGAGAGCTGCCCGGCAGCCATGTTTCTTCTCTTACGCTCGCACTAAAGAATGATTCTGTCACGACTCACGAATTTTTGTTCGTCGCACAACGCGACTGATCTGTGAAAAAAGGGGGCGGCAAACATTAAACACGTCATCTAAAACACTTAATTCGTCTGCGTTTTTTCTTGACGTAACATTTTCTGTTTGTAGTGTAGAGTATGGACCATAAATATTCAGTTTTCTACGGGAAAAACGTGCGACGCAGACGGTGGGTGATCTTGATAAGCCATTTTTGAGCATCGCAACTTCCTTGTTGTCACAAGTTCTGCCTGTTGCACTTCAAACAACACAAGCGCACGGCGGTTTAAAATCATAAACATGCCTACAACACTAACACAAGCACTCAACCATACGTAAAGTATAAAATCTGAGGCATGCTAGGCAAGATCATCGATGTTAGCGTCGATTTCACTTCCAAACAACGTGGGAAAAAACAGACGACAAAGCGCCCGGGCATATGTTTACTCACCGTACACGCGTTTAGGATTTACTCCAAAATTGGTCCTCAAAAGCCTACAAATCGAGTTAGCTAGCTACACCAATGCTTGCTTCGAGTCCAACTACAGTACTGAATGGGCTAATTAGGATCAGAAGTCGCCTGTTTTTGGTGCTAGGTGATGAATTCCACCGGGAAAATTGCTGGTAACCCTTAGCGATGTCTAAACCCTCCCCCAAAACTGTTCGTCTGGGGGGCCGTGTGACGTCACACCAGGTGAGGCGGGCAGCCTGTTTGATATGTAAATTTTCTACCTGCGCAACACAACAGGAAGTAAAAGACAATGGAAATTTCGTGCCTTGTCATCCCCTGATTAAAAATAGATATGACATGTTGTTGTATTCCATTTGATGAGTACATAATTCACAGTAACGATTAACTTATGCATTTATTCAGTCGAGGACAAATAGACAGCAAACCAAAGGGTCAATACCCTTTCAAAATGCCATCCATCCCTCCATGCGGAACTAAACGAACCCTTATTTGTTTTATGCAGATAGGCAAACAGAAGACGTCAACTCAGGGTTCCAGGAAAAAGTCCTTAAACGAGCCTGCTTAAACTTAGAATCAAGAGGGAAGCTTTCCACTCTCTTAGGTGACTAGTGATTATGCTTTTGCCCCTTGTATTTTGATTCCCTAAACCCTATCGCAAAATAAAAGTCATATGATTGATGTTAAGTTTTGTGAAAAAAATTGCTGGACTGTAGTTTTTAAAGTTTTTAAAAAGAATTTTAGAAAATAATTTTTTTTCAGTACAAAAAAAAGAAAAAAAAAAGATAAGATTATAAAATCAGTATCAAGACATACTATTGTTTCCACACCTGCCAGACATCTTGTTATGCCCAATTAACCAATAAAAGAAGCTGGCTCAGTCCTTGTTACCATGGCAGACCAGGTTGTAAGAAAACACCTGCCAGTGTGCCTGTTCGTCGCCTGGTCCGAGAATTGGGACAGGGGAGTGTTTTAAATTTTAAAGGGCTCAATTATAAGAAGATTAACACACAGCAGAGCAAACGGTCAGCATTGTGCTAGTACTTTATAAAGGTGTGGACTTTGTGCAAATGGCCTATTCCAACCGTATTATCCCTGGTCAGTTTCAGAGTGACCAATGCCGCAGCTGGATTTAAAACTTTCCTTTTTCTTGCTTACAAGCTCTGAAGTATTAAAGGTGGGGATAATCTGCATACTAGTACAGTACTCTCTCCAAGTAGAGGTTTAAGCTTTAGCATATTTTTGACATGCTTTTAGGCTTTTTGACATGCTTTTATGCTTTTCTTATTGTGCTTTCTTTTTTGTACTGGTATCGTTTTTTTTTTAGTGCCAGCCAATTTCGGGTGGCAAATGGAAGTGACTGAAAAGGGTAGAAATTTGCAAAATAGACAGATAACATGCCAGGGGAGTTGGTCCACTGAAGGTGTACAGTTTGATGCTCTGAAGATATTAGAAGCTAGATCATACCTAAAGCAGAATCATATTTATGTTTCCACCAGATACACCTCACCTACTCACTGAACTGAAAACATATTATCCACCTCCTAAATGACGGAGACAGAAATAGCACACACCAAGGACATTATACCTTCTGTATAATGTCCTTGCACACACACACACACACATGGGTACACTGGATTGTTTCTGTCAGGTGTGTAATGCCTTAGCTACAAATCAAGTTACCACCACCTGCCTCTGGGCAAGGTTGCTATGTCAACGCAAACGTCGCATCATAAACATTGCAGGCACCCCCCTGAGGGAATACTAGTACTCTCCAAGCAGAGGTTTGGGTTTTGGCTTATTTTTGGCGTGATTTTAGGCTTTTTTATTGGGCTTTCTTTTTGTGAACTGTTTTTTTTCATGGGTTGGTGTAAAAAAGATACCAGTGCAAGAAAGACTGGTAAAAAAAAAGCCTAAAACACATGAAAAATAACTCCAAACCCAAACCTCTGCTTGGAGAGTACTGAGAATTGAATATCTTGTCTCCAAGCATATGTCTTGATTTTTTTCAGGAAACGTACAAGGTTTTGGATCCAAACATCTGCTTGGAGATTTGGGACAACCTGTTTTTTTTAGGTTGACCTCACATTGAAAACAATAAGGAGCTTAAAAATAGGATTCTTACACTCCTTGCAAAAGTAGCCTGCCAATTTTGAGGTGTTGGATGGTTTCAAAATTTTACCTTAAGATAATACCCGGGTGGATTGCATTTTTTTAATGAATAAATGGACAGAAATGTGAACTGTGAAAAATATGAGAAAGCTACAATTAAGGAGTGTTTGGTTCAGCTTGGATAAAAAAGTTGTCAACAGATTAGAAATCTTAAAATCAGCATCGAAAAAAGTGCTCTACAGGTCAATTCTTTTAAATCCCCTCAATTCCCCTGAGATTAAATGGGCTCTGCAGGCTATTCTTTCTAAAGCCTGTTGGTCACTTGCATAAGGGATGTCCACATAGCAACAAGAGTGTGTCCTTGCTATATTTGGGACGTCCCATCACTGGGCAGTAGTAAATTATTGCATCTATTGAGAGTTGTCTGTCATACAAGACAAAACACAATCCATTTGCTAATTGGACTGATGGAGAAATCTTGTGGGAACACAAACGTTTTTTTTTTCTTATGCAGAATCTCTGCAACTTGTTATCAAATCATATTTTTCATATATTCAGTGGGACCAGTAAAGGCATGGTCACTATTTTTTTTGTTGTAAGATTTTTATTGATGCCATGACAGTACTAGCCAATGACACACTATTAAACAGCAATTTTTGCTGTCATGAGATAGCTGTTTTTTGTAGAATACCTGTAACTCGCTGTCATGACACTATAATTCAAGGAATGTGACCAGGTCTTGAGTTATAAAAATTCAACTTGAGGTTTGATATTGTTAAAATATGGTTAACGTTATGTCAAAGCTCTGACAAAAGATGCTGTGAATACCAACTGCAGGTGTAACTACAACTGTAAATCTGTGTCGTCAAAGATGTTCTTTTACACACCCAAAAACCTTTTGAGGTTCAAAGCACACCAGACACCAGAAACCCAGAGCACAATGGAAAGGAAGATATAGGGGCCATTTTCGAGTAATCTGAGGGCTTAATGGTTTGCAAAACTTTACGTAAGGCCAAGCGGGTTTCTGTTCGTGCTTTTTGCAGTCATGGCAACTGATTTCATGCCTCTGGTGATTCAGGACAATGAGGACACTGCAGAGAAAAGGACAACCTGATTCTATAACACCTGGGGTTAGCGCTTCACTGTGCCAAGGGTCGCATGCTTTTCTCGAACAGGTGTGCCTAAAGCTGCCATTGATCCAGACATACTTTATGCTTTACTCAAAAAAGTATTTACTGATACTCTCCAAGCAGAGGTTGGTGGGGAAGATTGTAACCTTTCTTTATATGTCCTGTTTTTTCTGTCACTACCCCCACCAACCAAGTTGTTAATAGCCTTTGAGGCTGTGACTCGCAGCAGAGGTTGTGGGGGCAGTGACAGAAAAAATGGGGCATATATAGAAAGGTAACAATATTCCCCCCCAACCTCTACTCAGAGAGTATTTACTGATTCAGAAATTGCTGAAAAATATTTTTCCATTGTCAAAATAACATTGTCTAATAATCACAAAATAAGAATTATTATTCTCCTTACATTGTATTTGGCTAAATTTGAGGGATCTTGGGCCCTACTACATTTTGTACTAGGGTTTGGGTTGGAGTTAGGAAGGGCATCCAGGCGTAAAAATCTTGCTCCAACAAAAGACTTGCATTTGATGCAAGCACGTCTAACCCCCATTTCGGGGTCGGGGAAAAATGATGTTACAATTGGATTTTAAAAAAAAAGAATTATCAGTCTGGAGAAGAGCCAGTTTGCCACTTTGTGACAGTGACTTTTGGGTAACCCTTGTCACAAGTAAGAGCCACATACATTGTAGATGACATTAATGCCCAGCATCAGTCACAGTAAACCTCTTGCGCTGGCGCCATCCATTAAACTTGATACCCGTTATGTCTACAAAAATATACTGTAGTCACTTCTCCTGGGGCCAATTCTAGGAATTATTTGTGGCCGATTCTGGGAATTACTCGTTGTCAATATCAACCACCTGTTATTTAACACTCCCGTGGGTGACTCGATGAAAATTCATGACCAATCTGTCTGGAACAGGTTGCGTAACAGTTGTAGCTTGCTTTGAAGTGTACAATTTAACCTGTGCAAAACTGTTTTCCGTTGTTGATATAGTGAGTGATTTTTTTTACTAAACACTGTAATTCCCTATTGTTTTACTTTAGCTTTCATGGCCTTTAGTGTTTGTTAAGTGTTTTCATTTGTACCGTGAACTTATCATTACTGTTATCAAATCATTAAATTATTTTTCACTTCCCTCCCTGCACTTGATGCCATAGTGACAATTAAGTTCTGTGATTGCATGTCCACTTTCCTCATACTCTGAAATTTTGCTAACAGGAAGACAAAGTTAACTACAGTATAATGAGCAAATACAGCATTCGTAGCATGTTTTAAACGTCACATTAGCTGATTACTACTGCTAAAAATGATCAAAGGTTTATTGACCTTTTCATGGCCTTGTTTATTGTCTCATGAATACATACATGAGCTCTTTTATACACGACTTGCTTTTGTTTCTGTGCAGGAACATTTGTTAATATCCACTAGACTCCTTTGCAGGCTGAATAAATAGTAGAAATCGGTCTAAAATTAGTAAAAAGAATGTACCCCGGCAGCTGGCCAGGCGAGATGGCCGACCATAGAGGGTCCAGTTTGCCTGCACGCAGGCCGATTTCTACTATTTATTCAGCCTGCAAAGGAGTCTGGTGGAGACTAAACATTCTTGACACTTGACAGTTTCAAGGGTATATTTGCCTCCCCACCTGGTAGTACGTAGTGTGTCTTTATGTAGAACGTGGATGCTTTAGTCAGCTACATTTCAAAATGAATGACTCAAAATCAAGCCTGCTTTTCTGTGGGAAAGCTGTTAAACAAATATGAGTCAAAGGAGAAATGAGCACCATAGAAACAAGAAATTGAAGTTCTCAGACTTCTGTAAAATATTTTTGTTGTTATTTGTTGCTTGATCAATACATGTAAATGTAAATGTCTTGCTAATTCTGCTAATCAATAACGCATTTTCCCAATGGCTCCCATAAGGCAACAGGCACGTACAAAGCAGGAAATGAGATAAACTTTTCTGGGATCTTTGACCTAACTTCCTGTCACAGGTAGTGTCCCGTCCTGCCTATCATACAGTGCCAAAACACAAGCAAACACAGATGCACAAAAAAACAAAACCTCCACATACACGGAAAGAATAAGCCTGAGACACTTAGATTTAATAAAACCAATAATTCATTCTCCATGAGGTTATATGAGGTATATTTACAATAAAATGCAGGGTTAGTAATGACTAATGTATATTAGCACCAGACATTTATATGGGTATTAAATGACAAAAATAACATTGTCTCAGCCTCCTGACATTGAGAATTGCTGTAAATATTACAGCTCTATTATGTTACTATAACACAACTGCAACAACTTACATTACTCTGAGAAGTTGGTGTACAGTGTAGTTGACAACAAGTTTTTTAATCATCGCAGTGTCTATACTGGTAAATATTTTCCAACACTTGTGAATTGTGATCAAGTATTTCATTCTGTATATTTAATGTACATATAGTGACAGTTTCTGCTTTGTGAATACTTATATATTGAACGGTAAATTGAACCAAACAAATGCCTAGACTATCATACCTAAATATTCACTTTCAGTTCTTTCATTTAAATAATGGTCCATCCCCTGACCAATAATGGTTCATCCCCAGATCAAATGGACTACCCCTAAATAAGTAGCGTGACTCAAGAAACGAAATCAACACAACCGAAACTTCATAAGTTATTGAGTCAGGGAGTGAATTATTTATAAGGTTTGCCATTATACACCAAGGGCTGACCTAGATATAACAATAGGCTGAATGTATCTGAAGATGCAAGAAGAATCCGTAAGTCACGTTTCATCATAGGAGACATGATTAAATGGGTCAGAGTAAGATTTATATCTGTTTAATTAACTTCTGCGTCATTCTCACTTCTTCTTTCACGAAGGGGACACGTTCGGCCACACCCATTTGATTTGTGAGGGCCTGCCTACCCTTTTTTGTAAGGCGTAATCAGGTCTTTTTAGACTTCTTAATTCATAGGCAGTCTCCGCAAAAATCAAAGTACCGGTAATTCGTAATAGGACATTAGCTGCAAATTGTAAGGTCGCAATCAGCTTTGAGACTTTAACGTAATTTGTAATCGGCGGCGAAAATTTTGTGTAATTCGTAATCACTACACACCCCCCCCCCTCCCCATGCAGGCCTTCATTTGTTGCTTCTCTGTTTCAGGAAGTTAATACGGTAAGGCGGGCACGGGAAAACACCCAGAAGCCACAAAGTCAACATACTAGGCTGGTTCATGATCCAAACAATGAATTTTGAACTTGAATCACTGCATAGATTGATGTAAAACTGTAAGTGTAACAGTTAGGAATACAAAGACTTCAACCGTTGTTGACAAAATATGGGCATTTTGGGGTTGATTCAGGACCTGAATGGTACATGCATGTTGTTTTGGGAAATCAGAAAAAAAATTAAGCAAGGATCCGAGAAACAAGAGATTAAATTGGTGTGGCCTTAAAAATGCAGTCCTTGATACAGCCAAGGACTTCTGTATAATGTCCTTGATATAGCTGAGTGTGCATTACTATGTAAGTCAAGACATAATGACTTTGCGAAATAAACCGAAATTTGATAATTTCTTCCTTTACAAATCTGCTGTGAAAGTTATACAATGTATCTATCTCTTGTGTACCAATCCTAGTAATACAATAATTATCTACAATGGAAAATGATACAGCCTAACTCCTGAGGGAGAATCCATCAGAAATAAAAAGAGAATACATCGTAAATGTAAGATAATCATCATCTAAAGTACAAGGGTGTACTCGAGTTACTGAGATTATTGACAACACAATAATAGAGTTCTACACAATTAAAATCTAACACTAGAGAAAGGAAACCAAGGGGGAAAACCCTTCAAGCTGGCGTCAGATTGTCAAAGACCTTTGGCCCATTTAAGTGATCGCCAGGTTGCTGAATTTAATAATTCCGCAAGTGTTAATAAGTGTATTTTTTGCTTAAAAATGTACCTCATCATATGAGACGGGGCCTAAAATCATCCTGTCCCTAAAAATTGCACAGTGGTTGGGAGGACACCAGCTTCAACTTTCAAGAATCGTCATAGTAATGGACAATGCCCAAGCATGTAATTTCATTTGAATGAGATATATATCTGATATCCGATGCCGACTTACATGTACATTATAATTATCTACGAGTTCTTTATTTTTCAAACATATTTTCAGAAAAGAAAAAAAAACAAACAATATGCTGATTCCTGAAAGTATCAAAACAGAATCTTATCTTTTTCACTGCAAAGGAATTGTGAGGTTCTCGATTCATCAAATCGTTATGAATAAATGTGACAGATCAGCAAAGGTCACCAATCGTTTCATCTGAGATAAAGAGAATTCCATCCCTTGATTGGTGCAACATCTAACGTCTGACGAAGACAAATCATCGAGGGAATTTTAATCTCGAAGGGAAGAATTTCAGAACAAAGGAGTGGTGATTTTATTCCGTGTCGTGACGTCTGTACCAGCTAAAGTCAGACTAATAAGTTTTGTAGCTATGGTAACGCTATACACAGGGCGTAAAACAAAGTTGAATCGAAAGATTTGATTAAATATTGATGGTTGGAGGTCCTGGAGTGCAGATTTTAGGGTGTAAAATACTGCTTCAATTGGAAGGAGTTTTTTTATGCCAAAGATGCTAAAAAGACACTTTTCTTCTGAGCAACAAGAAGGAATTTCAACATTGTAAATTCTTATGGCAACAGATTTTCAAGTCAATATTTATCATGATTATGAAAATAATTAATTTTTACACTGTTCAGGAGCAATCATTGATAGACCATAGAAATTTCTTATCTATATTTTTTATCATTACATGTGGTGATTTTTTCAACCAACAGTTTACCTTCAAAATCTTTCACTTCCTTTGAAAAAAGGGTCACTTTTGCAAAGGCCTTCGATCAGTGCTCCTTTCAATCCATGTTCTCACGGCCACGGCCACCTAGCAGTTCTGGAGTGAACTGCAACCAATTAGTGCTTCATCTAACAGGTGGTTGAACAGGTGGTCAGTAGTGGTCAGCACTCAGTGGTCACTGTTGCACAGGATACAAAACAACAATGTTCTATATTGTGTGTTACCTTGACAGTCATTTGAGAAGGTGAAAGTATTATATGTGATTTTATTTATTATGTATAACTCTGTTTATTTACTATTATTGATTGGCCCTTTGTGATAATTTATTGGAGAATTTGTGCTCTTGATTCACACATTGTAATCACACAATAAAATGTAGTCAATTTTATATTGAATGATCGTAGATTCCTGTTTGAATCTATGTGATAAGAATTTTGTATTATGTTGTCAATGAGTCTAACATGAATGAATTGTTAAAGAACCACAATTCAGCCTATGTAAGGCTGCCAGTGTTTTTATCCTCAATAAACCATTTCATCACATTTTAAAATCAACTGATTGGCGACCTGTTCCTGATTGCCCTTTGAATGTCAATACAGTTATTTGTTGGATAAAATAATTACATATAAGAATTACACATTTTGACACATAAGTACATAATTGTGCATAGTGCATAATTACTACACATTACATCAGCCACTGAGAAGTTTCAGTGCATAGAATCAGTGTGACACCTGTCAATCACAAATAGTCATATTGAATATGACATTGAACGTAATGGTTTATATGTTATTATAATTATCATGAGTATCATTTTACTCTACACATCATTATTGTACATTCTATGATTATCATGAGAGGCGCAAAATAGTTTCTAACTGTTAAACCATTCCTAAAACACAATTGCTAAAATACTTGACAATGCAAATCAATTATCATACATATTAGAAAAATACTGTGGCTTGATTTTTGTAGAATGTACCCCCAAAAAAATATCTGGACAAAAAATAATGTTGCAATTAAGGAGAAGCCAACAAATTTAAAATTTCAACTAAAATCATGTCTCCTTCTTGTCTAGATAGTTGGAAGGCACCCATCCCGAATGTTCCCCCCCTACAACGGTAGCGTACCACCAGCCATTCCAGTGCGTTTCTAAAACCTCCAGCTCTTCTCCCTCGTCAAAACTTAGCATCTCTGCGTCGTCAGTATGATAACTAGCCGCGGCAATGTAGACATTCTCTCCCGTTACTATCGTGGTATCGTGACCCATCACATCTTCAACGCTCTCGTAGATGTGCTCGTCCCCATCTGTTTCTAGCGCCGTTACCGTCGTAAGCGAACTCGACTCGGACGTAAGGCTACTCGTCTCGGAGTCCATTCTCGTCAGAGATTTGGGTCTGAATGGGGAGGGCACATCTACGCGAGCGCTGTTCAATTCCCCGATTGCTACGTCTTTCGTTTTGAGAGATGGTGGGGAGGATTTTGTTTGGTTGAGAGTGAGTTTCGGTTTATTTTGGGCTAACGCGGGTTTCTTGTTGGAGATTACCGGTTTACTTGCCTGGACTGCGGGTTTGGTTTGAGGCACGCTCGGTTTGTTCCCGAACACGGGCGGCTTTGGTCTTGCTGGTGCAACTGCTGGTTTGTTCCTAATGAGTTGAGGCTTTGCTTTTGTTGGCACTGCCGGTCGACCTGCCAGTCCTCTCCCTGTACCAAAACTTTTTCCCGACTTTGCAACTGAAGCATCGGCGGCATCTCTCTTCTGTGCTGGTCCGATTTTACCCTGTAACATGCCGAGTCTTTCCTTTACAGAGATGAACCGCTCTTCACCATCTGCTTGGTGCATGTCGTCTGGAATGCTCTTCGCTCTTGAAGCCTTTGTCTCCTCTGTCCTCTTTTTTGGGATCCTGGATAACGAAGATGTTGTTTCGCCACCTGTCTTCTCCATCAACATCCCCATCCTCTCTTTTAAGGAAGGAACTCTTTCGATCTTTCCACCTTTGTGATCTGAAGATGCTGACTTGGGGATAACCTTAGCCTTTGGACTCCCCTTTCTCGGCTCCTGCTTTTGGAAGCCTTTGGGACTGGTTGTCCTTGTGGAGGCAGCTGTAAACTTGCTCATACCCTCCCTTACCGATAAGACACTCTCTGTACTAGTGGCCGGTGGAATGCTTTCTTTGGGTGGCAAAGGTTCCGAAACCTTGGACACAGTTTGGGTTTTCTTGACAGGTAGAGAGTACCTTGCCTTGACTTCTGTGGCCCTTGTTTGCTTTTTGATTTCCACGTCTTTGGTGGGCATCTTGTTTGGAGGTGTGGCCTTCTTCTGGAATGCTACTGTAGTCGGTTTCTTGTTTTCGGAGGATGAGTGTTTGGTGACATCATTCCCGTTTCTAAATTTTGCAGGTACGGCTTTCTCAACATCCACGTACTTGACCTCTTCTTCTTCCTCTATATGTAACTTGTCGTCGTGCCCGAGGTATGTGGAGGGAGCCCACCCCTCCTTGGACCCTATTCTCACAAACCACCACCCTGATGTGTTCTTCTCCAGCACTTCTGCTTTCTGTCCCTTCGAGAAGCTGATCTCCTTGGTGTCTTGCCTTTCGTACCTTTCGCACGTGACGTAGATCCCCTCTTCATCCTGGATTAGTTCTCCATCATACTTTGAGGGTTTCCCATGATGCTTTGATGTTATCCCATCATGCTTTGCACTCATTTCCCCACCCTTTGTAGTTCTCCCAGCATGCTTTGCTGGGATTCCTGCAAACTTCGTTTTCTGTTGCCTGTTGTTGTTTTCTTCTTCATCGTTCTGTTTTGAAATCTCAGTTCTGTGTATCTCGCGGGATTCTGGTTTTGTTTCCGACTGCACTATGTGCTTTGCCTTCGCAGCAAGGACCTTATGAATTTCACTGAGCATGTCCCCCTCCTGTTCTGTATGTTGTTCGGAAGATGAAGAAGGTAGGTCCTTGCTGTCTGCCTCTATCCAGCCTTTCATCTGCGGTACCTTCGGCGGTTGAGTAGTTGGTCTGGAGGGCCCAGGGGAGCTTTTCCGAACAGGGGAGCTTTTTCTTACCGGGGAACTTTTCCTGATAGGGGAGCTTTTTCTAGCAGGTGAGCTTTTCCTAGCTGGAGAACGCTTCCTAACATTTTTCTGTTTTGAGGCCAGAACTTGTTGGATTTCGCTGAGCATATCAGTCCCTCCGATGGTCGGTAAGACCGGGTCGTCTTCACTTGGAGACAACCGACCCTCCTGATCTTGAGTTTCTCTGATGTGTAGCACTGGTGAAGCTTTTCTTCCATTAACCGGACTTGGGTCCTTCTCTTTCCCCGACTGTTGGGGAACAGGGGGAGGGCTAAAGTTGGGTTTCACAATGGCATCACTCGGTGTCCGTTTTAACTGCACATGTGGTTTCTCAAACGCGGGGACTACTTTCGCTACTGGTGACACTGGAGGACTGAAGGTGGGTTTGGGAACTGCTGTTGCGCTGCTGGCTGGTGGTTTCTTTGGTCGCTCCCGTCTTTCGATGTACGATGCGGGCGCCCATCCTTCGGTGCCCCCCTCCCCCACCGTCACAAACCACCATCCACTGGGAGACTTCTCTATTACCTGCAGAAATGGGAATAACACTTGGATGAGCAAGAAGTCACTACACTAAAGCTTTAAACAACTTCTGCAGTTAGATATGCAAAGTTGGGTGTAACAGGTCATTTGGTGTAATAAAGCCAGCTGCGAAGCTGGTGTGTTACGCCGAAGGGCAGTTATACCAGCTATAATACAGATACAGAAACAGATGTAGGAAATTTTAGACTTTCAGCAAGTCATTGGGGTTTTTGTGACCTTCAAGTTCTGCCCATTTCCCATGTCTGACCTTTAGACCTGTCATTCTGCCTGTCAATCTTCCCCACCTACTCTGTCCAGACAAGCATACACAAACCCATAGCTCAGCCACCCAAAACAATACTTCTGTAAGAGAAGGTTAAGAATTGTCCCTGATAATTCCGAAGTACAAGAACTTCCTAAGTGCAGTCTTGTCCAATGTAGCTGCATCCTACGTCACATACAAAAGAACGTTAATAGAATAAATTGCCAAGCACCACATGGTCGCGCACAGTTTACGTATCCACTCATGTCACCGGCGCGAGACAATATCTTCGCACAATTCATTACGGGTTGCTCTAATTTTCAGGCTCCGTGAACCCGAAGGCCTGTAGGAGTACAGATGGAGAGGAATTATTTCTGTCACACTCCTGTGACATCAAATATAGCTCTGCTGTTTCTCTTACACTCTCCTGGGACACTGCAGTCAATCATTTGTGCAAACGCATCCATGGAAACATTAGACAAATTTACGTGGCATTGTGAGGGTAAACGAAGACACTGAACTCCTGTTTAGTGATAATGACAGAAAATGTGTCTGTCTGTGTGTTTTCTCGTGTTTCTGTAGTTATGTTCACGTGCTCAGTATGTTGGGAACATGGGAAGAGTCCCAGAAAGGACGTGAAGTTTATCTCGTTTCTTGTCTTCAATTTTCCGCATGTTTGAAAAAGTTACCTTTTGGGAGCTAGCAGAGACAGAATCAGATCAGAAAGAATTTTACAACAATTACTCAAGAAATTCACAAAAACAATAGCTATTTCACGGATCTTCAATTTCTTATTTTGAAAATGACAAAGATGGTTATGGGGAAATCAAACTACATGTATCTACATGTACAAAGAATTCTGAAGCAAAGACCTATTTGTGGCCTTAATAAAAAATAGAGAACTCATCCTCTTTTTCAGGACATACTGCAATTCCTGATTTTTCACAGTACTGTTAATGCTCACTGTTTTCACTGTCACTTCTGTACCGTAAACTTATCATTACAGTTAACAAATAATTTCTGGACTTTATTTTTCCTGCACCTGTCATCACCGTGAATATATAGTTCCATGAACATGTACATTTTTCTCAGACCGTGAATTTTGCTACCGTGAACATAAAGTGAATTACAGTACTATAGTAACTCAACGTTGGTTGTCAGTCATTTGTGGTCTGTTTCCCTCCCTCCCCCGGGAGCGACGGCACCCCAACATTACCATCTGGAGTCAGACAGCGGGGAAATTACGACAACTGCCTGCAGCACAGATTTACGTCATCGGGAAGCCGAGTATGACACAATCGTGGGCAGTCACACATCATCGGTACGGGACAGGGATCTAGCCAGGGTAAATTTTTGTTTTCCGTCATCTCAATTTTTGTCACGCATCAAAGATTTGGCCAAACAATCCTAGGATGTCGACTGACCAAAAGGCTATTTCCTGCAGTTGTGATGATTAAATCCTCCTTGATAAGACTAAGCTTAGATTAATGACATCTCTTTCCATGTCATTACGCTGTGAAAAACTGGACAAAATTTTTGTTCGTCATGAGCTGCAAAATGCTGGCTAGAACACTGGTACAGGCCACTTTGGGACAATTTGAACAATAAATCTGAGATATCAGACAGCAAAATCCCAGATGTGGTCACAATGTACAAATAGTACTTGCACTAAACTCAAGAGTGCCTCCTATTAACAAATATCAGTACTGCAAGTTGTAACCAATACTAAGTACCTTGAGTCTCTCTCCCTCCTGGAAGCTAATGCCGTCCTGTATGGTGGCCTGGAAGTCTGCCAGCGTCACGTACTCCACTTCCTTCTCCAGCTGAGGCGGCGGCGGCCTTACCGGCGGACGCTTCTGTGGCAAGGACAGTTTCCATGTGGAGATTAGCAAATAACTCAGGCAAATGTCTAATCTCCAAGCAGATCCTAGGGTGGCAAAGGACAAATTGCCCAACATGGACCCTCTCTGGCCAATGGATTCTGCCTGGCCAATTTGTCTTTTGCCATCCTACGATCTCCTTGGAGATTAGCAAATGTCATGTTTGGAACGAGAAGAAATATGACATACAGACAGAACACAGTGATGTAGGTTAGACATGAAGGTAGTGACATACATGTACACACAAGGAATTGTTACTCAAGCAACTGGGTAAATTTTGAAAACTGTCAGATGTTTCAAGCAGCATTCACTGCTTTTCCTCAGTAACATAATGCAGCAGATGCTACTTGTTTTCAAAATCTACATGTATCCGGCTGCTTCTGAGTAACAACTTCCTTGTATACAGACAGAACAATGTAATACATGGAGCAAAGATAACCACAGAACAAAAGCATAATACATGTACTTATAAATGCAGGACTGACATTTGTCATGTTCTTATTATTTCAAGTCAACTTTTCTAACAAAGTGATTTTCAGCATTCCATATGACACTTATCTTAATTGTGCATTCACGACTACCTGTATCTGCTTGACACCTAGCTAATCAACCCACGCATGTATGGAATGGTTTATTTTCCCTACATCCTAAAACATGCTGTTCCACTAATGATGGTTTAACTGCCTTCTACATTCTCTAACTATGACTGAAGGGGAGTCTACCTGCTCTGCGGCTTGGGGTTGCTTTTCCACCAAAACAGAGGAGACAACAGCACGGACAGAAAACAAACATTAACATCTGACGTAAACATTTCTATATAAAACATTACGGCTCTTCAGTACAAACCTCAAGTTTGTACTAGCACAAAAATTTAACATTAACATTACATGTACATGTAAGACTCTGGGGAGGAAGATTTTGGTAATACTCAACTTTGAGACTATTTAATTATGTAACATACTGGGGGTAGTACCTCAATATCAAAATTGATCAGATTAAAAAAACAACAATCTGTATTGGCAAAAGAATTCAATATGAAGTTCAAAAAATGTATCTATCATGCTGCCAAAGGTATACA
This sequence comes from Branchiostoma belcheri, assembly GCF_001625305.1. Classification (NCBI taxonomy): domain Eukaryota; kingdom Metazoa; phylum Chordata; class Leptocardii; order Amphioxiformes; family Branchiostomatidae; genus Branchiostoma; species Branchiostoma belcheri. The sequence goes on along the minus strand of NW_017803854.1, from coordinate 1,584,997 downwards.
ATGTCTATACTAATTATTGCTGTCAACAACTTTAAAGTATATACTTTGGCTATAATCTTTTTAGTGCGTGTTAGGACAATCATGTAACCTGTATAAATCTTAATTTGTCTGACGCTGACCTCTTCTCTCATGACCTCAATGAAAAGCTGGATAAACAAAAGTTCACACAAACAAACCAACCAACAAACCAACATGCTGCTACGTTGTTAGTCACCACGGCACGGTGTGACAAAATAAAGTTTTACAAACTAATGACCTGCCTGTCGGGGGGGAGGGTGTTCAGGGGGGTGCGGGTACTGCAAAACACAGGCAAACAAGAGCCAAGAATGTGCAGTACTGTGAATGCAGTTTCCTTTTGCAGTGGTTTTATTTCACGGTAGGAGAGAAAAGGAAGTTTTCGCAGTGTATGAAGTTCAGGGTTGAACCAATTTTGTAGTACTCTCCAAGCAGAGGTTGGTGGAGAAGATTGTGACCTTTTTATCATATACCATTTCTATTTGCCTAGGTGCCATCCTATTTGTATGCTGCGGCTCGCATACTCGCTCCTTAGGGATACAAATAGGATAGCACCCAGGCTACTTTTCTGTTGCTACTGTCACAGAAAACGGGGCATGTGATAGAAAGGTCACAATCTTCCAACCAACCTCTGCTTGGAGAGTAGTTCTGTAGTACAAGGACTATAAAACACATATTTACTGTGTTATGATTTTGAGGTAACAGGTTTTACCATGAAAATTGCGAAAATAAAACCACCACGTAAGCTTCTGCATTCACAGTAGTCTGACAACAAACTCACAAACAGAAGAACACACACAGTATCAACCCAATAAAAATCTACACCATCCAATTTCTAAGAGGGACGTTTCTTTTGTTAAAGTCCACTGGTAGAAATTAGAAAGTGAAAGAGGTACTTGGACAAAGAGGTACTTCAAAGAAGGAAATTGGACGTTAATTAACAAAACAGAACAGAAATACAGAAACAAAACTGACACAATAACACAAAACATAAATATGATTCAAGGAAAAATGACAACAATAAGACATATATTTCCTTCTTGTAAGCAAGGAGGCTAACAACTTTCATGGTGAAACGTTCTGCGTGGTATCTTTCCATTAAGTATCAACAAGAGTGACTTACTGCGATGGAGTCCCTCCTTGGTGGTGGTTCCTTCTGTTTCACTACAACTGGTCCTAAATAAAAAAAGGCACAGAACTGTTTTTTCCTGAAGATACATATTCAAAGGAACGTACCGGTAAACATTACATCAATTTCAATTATATCACATTAATTATGACCATGCAATACACTACAGTGTCATGCTCCTATTGCTACAACATTATCTATTCATATACTATCATTTTACTAACAATCAAGGGCTAAGGTGACAATACCATACCATCTGACAACAGTCAAGGCATGCATAAAGAACCCCCTAGTGACTATAATGCAAAGTGCAGCCCAGAGAACAGACACCACTTGGACATTTCTTTGGACTCATCTGCCAGCACAAGAGAGGCCAGGGCATGCAGTATTCTCTGTTGCAGTACTGTACTTGCCTTTAAGCCTTCTGAAAGACTCTCTGAGAGAGGAAAACCTCTTTCCTAGAGAGAATGGGGGGTAGAAAACATCGCCAACAGGGGAGGTGAGTATAGCGGGACAACGGTTCGTCTTCGAGTAGCCTGGTCACCAAACCTATTCTAGCATTTTTTAAATTTATTTATTTAATCTTCGAACACCTGGGTGGCCTAGTTCAATTTTGACAAATTGATTTTCAATAGGGCCCAGCACAAAATACAATAAAATCCAAGATACAGATACAAACAAAGACCGATATAAACAAATCGTATTCCATAACTCGTGTCGATTTAAACAGTCCAGGTCGGCTTTCTATTTGGAGGTCAGAGGGTCATTTATAGTACCTACACCTATCTGTAGTCCTACATCTCTCTTTTTGTGGACAGGATGTAGGACTTGGGAGCCATACTAGGTTTAGTAACCAGGCTAGTCTTCGAGAGGCCGTGGCACCTACATGTACATTGTCACTTCATTCTCAGCCACAAAGCAATATAAAGCCAACAACCCACATACAAAAGCAACTATACCAGTACCGATTCCACCAATATCCACATGCAATTCATACAATATGAGACAACAGGAAGTTACATGAAGGCTAGACACACATGTTGTATAGCACACTCACTGACTGATACAGTACTGAAGGATTGACAACAAGTAAGCTTTTGGTCTTCACATGTTTGTTATGTGTCTGTCATACTCAGTATCTTGACCTGTACCTAGCCCGTCGTGGCATGAATGTACAATAAAGGTATTTCATCATTTCATCATTTCATTTCATTAATAAAATTGCCTTTTTTCTTACTCACTTTTAGGAGATTTTCCCCTTTGTTTTTCCTTCTTCTTGTTCTCCGATGACTTGAGTGGAAGAGCAGTAGGCCTGGACCTGACTGTTCTATCTGTCTCCTGATTGGCTGCCTCGTGGTTGTTACCATTCCTCTCATTGGCCGAAAGCTCAGCAGCACTCTTCCTGTTGTCCAATCGGGGGCTGCCTTTCTCGGGGGTTGTGGAGCCGGAGCTTCCAGACCTGGCGTCGTTGCTAGCTCGCCTGTGATTGGCCAGGTTTGGCAGGTTGCTCACTTCCAGGGCACTTCCGATGATCTCAGTGGGAACCATGCTGACAGCACTTTGGTCTCGAGGCTTTTCTAAATAAGTACTCGGAGCCCAGCCTTCCACATCCTGGTATCTACGAAGAAATACATGATAGAAGTCAGAGAAAACATCAATATCCATTTGTCAAAATTAATGAAAAATGTCTTCATCACTTTAAAATCATTTATTCAAGATGTTTTGCTGCCACCGGCAGCACGTCCTGACTACAGCCTGGGCAGTGGCGCAGAACAGAAGTGCTTGGAGGTCGTTTGCCGGGGCGCTACGCTCCTAGGAGCATGCGGACATGAGTGAGTGAGTGAGTTTTGTTTTTGGCAACCATAAAGAAGCTGTGGCAATTTTGTGTTGCATTTTTTACTTCATACCAAGTTGAACATAATTATGAACAATTCAACAGTAAAACTACTGTCACATATCCACAACAATACGATAACAACCACAAAACTTGCTACAGTATAAGGTATAACTTTCTATCAATACTCTGTACATGTTCGACCAGGTAGAAGGTTACTCACACGGTTCTTTGCACTTCCAACCAGTTGCCAAAATTTACGGCAACTGAATGTATAACCAAAATCCCTTCAATGTCTGTAGCAAGTTACAATACTCCACAGCCCACACGCTACCACACTGATCATATCATATCATAGAACCTGCAGTACTGATCAGTTCCAATAGGGGGCACCTGTAGCTCACCTGATGTACCACCACCCCTCCAGGTTTTTCTCCAGAACCTCCACGGTGACCCCGCGGTCAAACCCCACCTCATCCCCGCTCCGAGCGTTGTAGGCATTTGTAGTGACGTACTGTTCTCCTGCAGGGGGAGGGGGGCACGGTAATCAATTTCTATTCAACTACATTTAAAACTGTCACAACAAATGTAAATGAAGGGTAGACATGTGCATTCAGGTAATGAATGTACAAATTACAATGATTTGAGGCGGCTCCCTACAGATTACGAAGACTGAAAACTCCTGATTACATCTTACGAAAAAGCTTGAAAAAGGGCATTACTCAAGCAACTGGATTGATTGTGAAAACCGTCAGCCATTCCAAGTAGCATTTACTACAGTCACTTACAAAAAATGCTACTTGAAAGTCTGACAGATTTCAAAATCTGTCCAGTCGCTTGAGTAACTGTTTTCTTTCTTACGTCGGTGAAGGTTAGACATCCAGGTAAAAAAATCTAAAAACAGTTACTCTAGCAACTGGATATGACTTGAAAAGTAGTGGTTGCTTGAGCAACTGTTTTTTCTCTGACCTTCTCCTGCCCTTGACCTCCGTGAGATTTCTTCGGTGAGTCCATCTGCGCGGTCCAGGAAGGTTGCCGGTACCCATCCCTGCTCATCCTCCACCGTCACAAACCACCAGCCTGGGACGGCAGGGAAAACTTCATTTAGTGATTTTGTTATTCAAGCTGGTGTGTTACACTGAAGAGCAGTTATACCAGCTATACAGATACAGATACAGACACATCTTTGTAACTATTAACTTGTGTTGCTGTTGAGGGATTATTATTACACTTTTGTCTGTTTGAACAAATAAATTACAAACTAACAAACCCAACCAACTATCCAACCAACTCACTCACTCCCTCACTCACTCACTCACTCACTCACTCACTTACTCACTCACTCACTCACTCACTTGTTAACCAATCAATACACCAATAAAAATGATTTTGTAAAATCACTGCTCAAATTCATCAAACAACTCAATCCATCCACAGTTACTTTGCCTCACCGTTTTCATTTTTCTCGATGACGTCCACGGTTGTGCCGGCCGTCACGCTCATCTCCGTCGGCTGAGATTTCTCGTAGTCCGCGACGACGACGTACTGGTCCAGCAGCAGCGGCTCACTGATGGACTCCGCCATCTTCTTGTTCTTCTTCTCCTTCATCCTACATCAGTGGGAGGTACAGAACTGGTAAGTATGGACAGAATTATGATGCCTTTAATGCCAGTCCCGGCATGTAGGGCAGCAACAAAGGTTCTCCAGTTCCCTGTGTCCTGGGCTATTCTCTGAAGCATCTGAATGATATCAACCATAATATGAAGCTTATACAAATGTACCTGTCGTACAGTGTTCAGCAACTGCCTGTGTCCTGTGTAATGGTAGATGAAAGAATGTCAAAATCAACGATCAGAAGTAATTTAAAAATCTTAAACATTACATCCAAAATGCAGCGATCATGAAGCAAACTGTACCTGCAAAGCTGCCAGATTAAATTTCACATTCTAATTGAATTCCTTCTTAGCCTGAGTGTCAGCCGTTTAAGCTTTTGTCTACTCCCCATGATCCGCTACCGGCAGTGGATCGTGTGGAGCGGATGAAAGCTAAAAAGGCTGACACTCAGGCTAATTCCTTCTACCATCACAAGCTGAATTAAGAATATGCAACTCCTGATGTGTGGAAAAGAATTTTCTTACTTAACCATAACAGCAACGTAGGAAGGATTGGTAAAATGCAGTCCCTTCCTCTGCACATTCACATGTGGAACATCCATATCACACCGAGCTTGGCACAAAAATGACTTCACATTGCAGAGTTGTATCCGCAACTTTTCTACGGACATGCAACAGAAACTATCTGAAGAGCTGCCAGCATCGGTGACTTTTGGAGGCTTGAAAGGAAAAAGAAGAGGGGAAAATTCTGGACAAAAGCCATTTGGTGATGCTCCTTCCTTGAGGTCTCTTCCTGCTTGGCAAGAAAAGCTTCTTCAGTGCCATCCGGCATCTGCTGTCGTTCAGATACTCATATTTCTTCATGTGGTAACTTGAGAGGGTTTTGATACATCCAGTCAAAAAGATCAAAGACAGTTAAGAACTTGAATTGAATATCGTAACTTTATAGTCAAAAGTTAAGGTATGATATTGGTGCTAGTCTACCCAAATTTTCCTTTATATCAAAAGTAAGGTTGATCAATAGACAGCAGTAAAGGCATTTTTTTCTGATGCCATACTGTTTGATATACATGTATGAGTGACCTGTTGAAAATGTTTTAATGCCTGCCTCTGAAAAAAATGAACACAAGCCCAAAACTGCTTCTGAAAAACATGAAGTATCCAAGAAAGCCATGCACTGTTAAAGAACAAAATTATGATTTAAAATTAAAGCAAAACTGATTAACCTGCACATCCCAAGTGTATCTAGCAGCCGTCCACCTGCAGTACTTCATGTACCAGATAGAGGGCATTACAATCCCAGTTGCCCACTCGAGCTTCATGCACATTGTAAGTACTAAGTGGTTTGGGCTGTGAAAATAAGGGTCTTTTACAACTTTGAAGGGAGTAAGACCAACATTTATTTTGACATTATACCAATAATGTCCTTGTTTTGTCTAGAAATATTACAAGATGTCTCACTGACTGATGGGGAAAAACATTGGGGATGTGTAAAATTTAAGTAGAAATACTGGGAAGCACTCACATAAATAATAGTGTAGTGTTTAGTCTCTTAAGTTATATAGAACTCCTTAGCATTGTTTTAGGCAAAGGTGTGAATAGTACCGTGTCAGGATGTTATAATAATTATTTTTATTAGTACTTCTACTTTTGATAATTACCATACATTGTACATTATACGATTGTACTACAACAGTACTGTTAAGCACTAAAGTTTAACTTCACTTGATGTCTATGATATTGTACATTTTCCTATACGAATAAAAAATTGTTACTTACTCTTCCTTGGGAGGATTAATGTCTTCTCTGGTTGTCTCGAAGAAGTTGAGGACCTCTGCACACTCTGAGATTTCGGTAGGGAGTCTGATCAAAGCCTGACGAAGACAAACATAGCATCTTAGATATGACACACAAGTTTATCATACTGTAAATGTACATACTTTTGAGGTGGTTTTACTTTTATGGTATGAGGGGGAAAAGAAAGTTTTCATGGTGTCTGAATTACATGTATTACTAAGTAGCCTGGGTACCATCCTATTTGTATACCGAGGTTCCCATACTTGCTCCCTATAAAGTTTTCAGCATCAGGAAGTGAGAGTGGGAGCCCGTGTACTAGACTACAAGTAGGATGGTACACAGTCATGTACCCAGGCTATGAATTAAGTTGATAGTTGAAACAATTCTGTGGTATAATATTGAAACACAAAGCACATCCCGCCCGTTGAAGATCTTCTTACTACATATACTTGTTTCGTCCGTCCTGTGTTGGAATATGCCGCGCCTCTATGGCACCCTGGTTTGACCTCAGCACAGAGAAGGAAGATTGAAAACATACAAAGAAGAGCCACCAGAATCATCCTTGCTAAGGAGTTCACGAACTACAAGTCAGCACTGGAGACGCTACAGCTACAGACTTTAGAAGATCGCAGAATAGCCCTGTGCAGACGGTTTGCCAACAATATACAAGCTTCTACCCTCTACCGACACTGGCTGCCACAAACCAGGGGTAGTGTCAGTGGGAGGATGACTAGACAACATGCAAAACTTGACCAATTGCCAGCGCGCACAGAGCGGTACAACAGAAGTACATTACCGTACCTTGTTCACATTTTAAATCATGAATAGTCTGTGTAAATGTATGATTTTAATATGATTTAATGACTGTTTTTACAACACGGAATGATGATCAGGATTTTATTTCACTGTCTAAAGCTTTTATTCACGCAATTCAGCCTTGTGGCTGCCTAGTGATGGAGCTGTATTGTGATTTGTGTTTGTGTTTGAAATAAACCAATGATATATGTATTTGCAGTGTAATGATTTCGCATTAAGAGAACACCGTGAAAATACAACTATTTCATGATTTTACTGTAACAATGGCATCATCTTTATCCTTTTTGTATTCCAGAGTGAACACTCTCTCAGGACCTGTCATACCTATTGTGACCTTCCTCCTAAATTGCTTGGGATCCAAATGACATTACCTTTGGCTTTGAAGAATGGATGTCTGCCTTTGCTCTGACAAATTTGCAAATCCACCCTCACAAATCAGATTACGGTGAAGAAAATAACTTTAGGCAAGCTGCTTTGCATCGACTTTGAGCAGAAACATTATCCAGCCTCAACTGCAAAGTCAGCTTGGACAAGATGGGATTCTGTGTATTGAAGGAAGATGCTGTCTTTTTTCAATGGTTAAATCTGTGGAACGTAAATTCATCCTTGATGTTTTCTCCCACTGAAGTTATGATTAGTCTAACATCACAATGGACATGTACGAATGTATATCATATTATAAGAAATGTTTAATGGTTTACTTTATTTACTGATGCAGTGTTCCAGCCAGCCTGAATTTTTTTTCCATCACCTCAATTTTGTCTGGCATAACATCATGTCAAGGGAGCACCTGTGAAATGCTATTTCCTGTATTTTGAGGGGCAAATTTGGCTGGTAGACTAAAACTAAACTTAGTCTACAACTTAGTCGTACAATGACATCTCTTTCCATATCTTTACATACCGATTTTTGTCCGTGAAAGTTGACGGATTGGGTAAAATTCTTGTGTTTAATGTTCTGCAAAATTCTGTCAAATGACGGACAATGGCTACATGTAGAACGAACACTGGGCAGATGTGTATTGATTGAAGTGAGTTCTCACCCTGCAGTACTCATCGATAGGCTTCAGTCTCTTCACAGCAACTTCTCTTATATGGCTGCGACCAAGCAGCTTCTTTCCTGAAAAACAGTTTGACATAATTTAGAAAAAAAATGTAAAATGAGAAAATCTACATGTAAGTACTGGGGTGTAAAATTCTGGTGAATGTAAAAAATGATGTCATTGGCCTGAAATATGAAAATATATGTTACAATATTACTAACCAGTTTTGGCAGGGCTTGAATTACCACATGCATACACATCTTTGTGCATGATATATTGGAGGGGAGCACATAATTTTTGCCTGCACTTCCATCAGTCATTCAGTGCAATATGCAAGTGCAATTTGCTTTACAGACTACTAAAACCACTAGAAATACTGTAGAACTTTGAAGCAGGCATAACCAATTGTGGACTAAGATCTATGACAGCCTTTTAAGCCTTGTAATGAGACAGCTGAGTTTTGCAGGACAATGAATCCCATATATGCTCCTACTTTGAGATCATATGACCATTGCACATGTACAATGTCTGACTGCCTGGGCCCTTATAATATATTTGACTGACGCCTGAGGGTTTTTTGGCCCTTTTCGACCACACTTCCTGAGGGATGACATCATCACACATGAGGTGGCAGGCTTCCTTGTTCCATATTTAACCCTTCCACACCACACTGCCTTCCTTCCTAACCCCTGGGGTGGAGGAAAGTTGCCCTAAAACTGAGGGATGGTCCGTTCTTTCTTTTTAAGGAGAACAGTGGCACCTATTCAATAATAAATTATTAAGATTTTTTTTTAAATGCTACTCTGAATCAATAGTTTAGCTAGTTACAAAGAGAAAATCGCTTTAAAAATACTGAAATCGTCTCACCCAGATCTACAAAGCACGTCGGCAGAACGTACTGCGCCTGCGCAGAACCCTGTACTTTCACGGTTTTCAATGGATTTTTGGTCAACGTTGCATCAAAATTTTGCCTGTTGCATAGAATATCATTTCCAACACAACATTTGGAAACTACAGACGGGGTGTTAACCTTATATACGCTAGTACAACCTTATATGAGACATTCTACAGAAGTGCTATGCACAATACATTGCGGGTTTCGCGCAGGTGCTGTGCGTTCTGCCGACGTGCTGATCTACAATGTATAATAGAATACTATACATATACATGTCCTCATTTACTTTCTCTAAATTCTACTCCCAGTACAAGACTTCCAGACAAAGAGGCCAGTCTTCTTTGCTGATAGTCAGATATATTGAAGCCTGAAGAAGAAAGTTCACTTTTATTAAGGTAGCTGATACAACTTGTTATCAAAAAGGAAGGAAATAGTCTGACCATACTTGTAGTTGTAGAACAGAATGTAATCGTCCATCATCACTCTAGAGCGAAGTTTTCTCTACAAATCCACTGTGTTTCCTGTCAGACCGTGCAGCTTGGCAGAATTAAACACACATCTCTGTGTAATCCACTAAGGAGGAAAAAACAGACATCCCGGCCTGCTCTGACAGCTAATCTCCACTTCCCTCTACATTAATCCACCTGCTTTGGTGAAAGCAAATCCAAATCTTAATATTAATCTTCACTTGCAGAAATGTAGTGTATTTCTTTTATTTTCTCAATTTGAACTATTGTATAAATACAGTTCAGATAGCAGACATCTGTATCTATAATCTATTTACATGATTGTACATATCCATATCTATCTAATGACTATACCTAAATATACCCCTACCGGTATCTCTATTATTCGTCTATCTCTCAAGCATTTATCTTTGCGACGGTTTTATTTTGTGGTAGGAGAGAAAAGGAATTTGCATTAAGTTAAGTTGAAGCAACTCTGTTGTACAGTAGAACTATAAAACACAGGTGTTATGATTTCAGAGTCAGGGGTCACCACAAAATCTGTGAAAATAAAACCGTCACGAAGGTTTCTGCACTTTGTTTGTACAACAATTCTCTCATTTGACTTTGTATTTTGTAGGTTAGACCAACATTTTCCGAGAAAATCTGATTAAAGCCCTTTGAAAAGCTGGTTTATGTAAGATTACCCATGGATTAAGGTAGATCAAGGTGTGTAGCTTGGATTATCCGTCCAGATGGAAATCAAATGACCATGGAAAAAACCATTGGTTCAGACAGGTGTTTCAAATCATGGAGGTAGAAAAAAAGAGCTCCATGTTCGAACTTTACGCCGACAGTCATACATAAACTACATGGACCAGTGAAGGTTAGGTGCAGGTAGACATCAGAAATACCTGCACAGCTTCTAGTTTACCTGCACTAACCTGAGTGTGCAAGTGGTATTTTGAGCCCTGATATAAAACTTACCACAAGAAACTTACTTACTTTCAAAATTGCAAAAGCCTCAAAAAGTGCTTGAAGCAGACTTAACTTAACTAGACAGTACTACCGTAGTCTAAATCCTATGCAGATTTAACCCCCCATTCCCCTATTTATCTATTCTAAAGGATGCCGACTTCCAAGAAAAGTAGGAAGAACAGAATTTACTTACCCTAAAGATCTCAGTCTTAGCCTCTTTTCCCTCAGAGAAGCCAGACAAATTTAAGGCAGACTAATACAACTTGCTCTCAGATGTAAAACAAAGCACTGCTTTCTCCTAAATCAACTGTTTCTATCAATGGCAAAGGCAGGTTCTGAGGCTGATGATTGGGAGCAGCTCTACTCTTTGACTACTGTTTCAGCTAAATGAAGCCAGGCTGTTCTGTGAGCACAGGCAGCACCTGTGATCATTAGTACATGTAGGTAGCAACTGTGTGTCTCCAGGGCCCTGCCAAGGCAGTTTGTCGGTTTATGGAGAAGAAAATTGCTGACCTGGACAATCAAACACTGATGGGAAAGTCAGTAACATCACCAGGGCACACACAGGGTCAGACAGTGAAGGTAGTCAGATTAAAGTTTTCTTCCACACCAGTGTACTAGTCTGCATTAAATTTTTTCCGTCATCTCAATTTTTCTTTGACGCAACATTATGTCATGCTCAGAAGGCATACAGGTGGGGGTCCGGGGGATGCAATTTAAATTTTGGAATCTTGACCTTCTAATCGTTACTTCCCGTATTTTGAGGGGAAATTTTGTTGGTGGACTATTAGTTTAGTGACAATTCTCTTTCCGTGAATCTTTACATACCAATTTTTGTCTGACAAAGATGATGGTACCGTTTACGTGGCAAAATTTTGTCAAATGACTGAAAGACTGATGCTGACTAGAACACTACAGTCCCCCCCCAAAAAAAGCAACCCTCTGCTTTCATGTAGCTGTCTTGCTAAATCTTTACTTATTAAAAATGCCTCTGAACAAAGGAAGTAAATTTGTGTGGCCTAACCACTTATCCTTCCTTCCAACCAAGGTCTTTAAAATAACCATGAGAATGACACAGATAGGAAATTAGACTTCTTACTGAGTCACAGACATCCTTGATTATTTCCAGGCCTTTCTTTGAGGCATTATTAGGTGATGTTGCCGTAACGAGGGCCAGGCTTTGCGGAAATGTGAGGAAAACTCCGGGAGAGAAAATCCGGTGATCCGGAGGACAGACAAAGCGATGGAAACCTTAGCTTCAGCTGGGAACACTGATCACAGACAGGTGTTGGTTTGGCGTGGTGAATGAAAGACCCCTTTCTTATGTTTATACATTTATGCACTTACATAGTCATGTACCAGTTAAGTACAGGTGGTGATAATATGTACATTTATGCCCTTACACTTTAAGTTACAGGCTAAGTACAGGTCGCCTTTCCGATATGACCATAAAATCTTTGCACAAAGAAAACTGCTGTCACCAATATCACCAGTCCAGACACCACTATATTCCAAGCATAAGTACCTTAGATTTGTGACAAAGAAACTTCAGATTCAGCAGTCCACATGGTAGAATATGACTCTTAAGTTTTTAAAGTTCTTCTTCAACCTATAGAATGTACCGATTTTGACGGGGCTCTTAAGTATACCATTCCAGAATCCAAACTGAGTTATGAACCAACAATCTAATCTAAACGATCAGTGTTTACCTTGTTTTGCCCTGATCACAAAATGATAATGACAGTAAAAGGACCTTCAACTTTGTAATATAATCACGGGTCTGCATCATTCAATATTCATTGATTTACAAATGTATCATTTCTTAATGTATTTACTTTTATTGTATATACAGTCAATTATCAAGCTGACCTCTAAAAATACCAGTGTAATAAAAAATAAAATCCAATTTAATCTAATTTGATACACAGATAAGTCAAACTAATATTATCTGTGACAGCTAACTCCATAATTTGCATACTTGGGACAAGTTAAATGATCCCCTTTCAGTACTGCTCACTGCACAAAGCATTCCTCCAACACCTGTTTCCTTTGTCCAAGGACAGGTAATAAGCCACAAACATTTAGAGGCCATCTGCATCTCTTTCCTATGATTTAAAATCATCTAGTAACCATAGCAAAAATTCATCAGCATTTTCTGATTAAACTCATTTTTATAGTACTCAGCTATGTTTCTCAAATCTTAGATCTCGTAGATAATAATTATGTTTCATCAAGTGAATGCCCGTATAGCTGATGCTCTAATCAAAATTTCCTCATAACCAACAAGTTCTGAAAGGAGCTTTGATACTCCACAAATAGAAACCTGCATAAAAACATGGGAAACATCTCTATTACTGTCTAATAAAATCATGTGGCTTCTACTTTACAAGAGGCCAGTGTTCAACTTCAACCTGTTATCACTGGTTGTTTATCATTTTGTCTAACTTAATAAGAGGGAAACTGCCCTCCAGGCACTAGTGATGGGGTTGACCAGTCAAGGAACACAAGAATGTGTTGAGACAGATTAAACAGGGCACAGACCCTCATGTCTAGCCAGAGGGCAGGTCATTGTGAGGTGAATGTACACATGTAACTTGAGGTTCCACCTGTACGAGAGTAACATTAGCTCCTGTGATTAATAAAGTAGTTGAGACTAAACATCAAGTTGTCGCTAGTGTCAATTTGCATTGATTTTCTCAAAAGGAAGTTGAAGAAAATTAGTGGCAGTTTTGGTAACAAATTACAGTTGGTTCACTATCATAAAATCTAAGGAGTTGTAACATCATCATGTACTGTTAAAAAGGGGACTGCGTGGAAGGTGGGGTGGTACTGTCAATGACCTATGCCTAACTACAGTAAGGTATTGGGTATGTATACATCAAATTCAGTGATACCATCCCGATGGGAACGGGTTTTCTGCGCGTGAAGAATTTGCGCGTGAAAAACTTGCGCGTGAAAAATAAAAGTCTTAGAAATATGTTAGAAAATATGCAGTACCAAATTCTTAGGCAGGAAAATGTTGTCCTCTGGTATAATTTTCCCTCTGTTAGCCAAAATTTTTTATTGAAAATGTTGGTCCCTTGGGAATAAGCTAATTTGCATAATTTCCATAAAACCTGACCTTTTGAAAATCACTTGAATTTGTAAGAAATACATGGAAAAGTTGCTAGTATAAGGTTTAGGATGGTAAAATGTAACAATCTGAAGCTTTTCTCCATTCTAGAAGTTTGATTTCATGCTTTCTTAAACAAATTCTTTCACGCGCAAATTTCAACCTTTTTTGCGCGTGAAAACTTTACCTTTCAAAATAACCTGAAATCACAAAAAAATGGACAAAACAAGGGTATGTAGTCCAGAATGCAAGCAAAATGATGTTAAATTTTTATTTTCTTGTCTTTTTTCCAACTTTTAAGCTTAAAACAGCAAAAAGTTTTCAAATCCCTTGGGAGTCAGCTAATTTGCATATCTTCACGCGCAGATTCTTCACGCGCAAGTTTTTCACGCGCAAATTTTTCACGCGCACAAAACCCCATCTCATCCCGATTTAAGTTTACATCCACTCCCACATGGTCGCTACGGACCAACAGACGTTAACTAACCAGGATGGTATCCAGGCTAGGAAAACCGTGGGTCTACCCTGAGACTACCCCCTTGTGAGTGACAAGGTACAGTATTTTGACTGATAGGTGCCTACCGAAGGTTACATGTGTTCTTCCTGCCACTGATGCTGTACCGAAGGTGGTCAGGGACAGACTGGCTTCCTTCCTAGCCTTTCCCAGGCCTTTCAACACAGCAAGACTTGGTTTTTAACCTTCTCTCTGCTGCCTAACTCCATAAACAGTTCAAATCTACTACCACATTAGTAGGACCCAGAGCTCTCTGAGTAGGACCTGTCAGATGAGTCAGTTGCTAGCACTTGAAACCCCACTAACTTAGCAGAGAGAAGGTTAACTCCCTTCTAAGTTAACTACCAGTAAGAATTCTGAGTACTGTGAAACAAATGCGCCATGATCTTTAGCACAGATTCTATTTAAACTAACTCGTTACCATAGCTCATGAGTTTGATAAAATTTGTTTCTTCATACCATACAAGAGGAAAACTCAAGTAGAAAGAAAAACTCAACAGAAAGTAACTGATATAAATAAAAACAACTAAAATCAAGATTTACATGCAGATAACTCATAAGTACAATAGCAAAACATGCATGCATGTTCTTATTGTTGAATTGTTACTTGTAAACACACCATAAAGTTTACATACCTTCAATTTCTATTGTATGATCGCAGAACTTAAACATTGTTTGCTTTTATATTGAAAACTTTGTGATGACAGCTACATGAGCTATTGAAACTTCTTATCATGTAAAAAAATTGTACACCCCCATACCTGGTAAGAATGGGATGATCCTCTGCCGTGGGTCGTTCTTTCCCCCCTCGTCTGGAAACTTCTCCAGTAGAGTCACCTGGGGGGAATAAACATAAACATGTCAAACAAACGTGTATTGTTAACAAGTTATTACAACAATAGCATAATTACAGGGTGTGTCCACAGTCATTTATAAGAATAGGAAGGAAACATAAACACATTGTCAGTCATCAACAATACAAACTTGTATAATCAATTCAATGATGCATTATTTTGGAAAAATAGAGGATATATTAAACAATGAATCTGTGTGATTTTGCTCTCTGAGGAGGAGGCAGGGAAGTACAATTGGTGCTTTAATTCTACACATTTTTTTTTGTTCATCAGTATGCATTATATTGACAAATTCTTCATATCATGTAGACAAACTTCAGATTGCTAAAAACTCTCAAAGCAATGCCCAGTTAACTGTTGCAGGGTCCCCCCATGCAGACCCTCTAACAACCGTCTGACATCCCATATCAGGACACCATGTGCCTGTCCTGTACATGTCACATTCTGCACATTCAGCCGGTAGCACTTCTGTTTGACTTTCTATCTTAAACACATTTTCTAGATAGCAACATTATTTAAGTGTATCAACTGGTCTAAATTGTGCACTTTAATTTCATAAATTTCATCTACATATCTATATTTATGATGGAAATGTTGTGTAATATGAAAAATGTTATTATACAGTAACATGTAGGAAAGGCAATTTTTGTATTACAATGTATGTGTCAAATTGTATCAAGCTTTAGAGTTTTTGTAGTATAGGTCTTATTTATAATATTTTTAATTTCCCCAAAAAGCCCTTCATACGCAAACTTGAGCCTACAATCACAAGCATTTTTATTAGAATCGATTAGAGCCAGTTCCAACTGTCCAGATGACCCAAGGACCTGGTAGCACTGAGGCATTTCTAGTTCTCTGTTTGCCCTCCTATCTTAGACCTACATTCTCCACATATCACAGAATGTTTGCAGTAAGGGCTAGGCTGGAGGCCAGACCCATAGCACATTAGGCCCAGAGTTACAATGTAGCCAACATCTAAGTGAGTGAGCTATGATAATATAATGTCATTGGGTACATGTTGGCCCTGGAACCAAGAAACTGGCCTGCAGCTGTGTAGATCTAGACCCTTGCGACAGTTCCACAAAAGTGTGTGGAGTATCATGTGTATTATGTGATTGTTTGTGATTATTGATTGATTCTAATGTGATTGTAAACTGATTGTAAACCCTGCATTAATTCAGCGCTATAAAAGGCTGCGATTGGACTGATAATTATAATGTTTGACCAATAAACCATTTATAGACCCTGGAAAAAGTCTGGCACCCAGGCTAAGTTAGAGCAGGGCCTAAGCAGGCAGGCATGGGCCTAAGGAAGTCTTGAGCAAGACCAGCAGGGCTGGAGAGGATACACACATTTCCTGCTGATGCAGGGAAGCAATTTTGTGTAATCATACATCAAACCTTGTTACATGTACTTCAGCATACGGAAGTATTGTTTTGGGTGGCTGAGCTGTGGGTTTGTATGTGTGTTTTGTCTAGACGGAGTGGGTTGACAACACATAGGGGTAGGGGAAGATTGACCAGCAGAATGAAAGGAGGTCAAAAGGTCAGACACAAAAAGTAGAGTGAACTTGAAAGTGGGTTGACAGCACGTGGATAGGCGGAAGATTGAAAGGCAGAATGACAAAAGGTCAAAAGGTCACACAGGAATTCAAAGCAGATGTTTGGAGGAGAGACTGCACTATGATATACAGTATGTAACAGTACCTAAGGTATATGTTCTTAAGTACTGTAAGATATAGTGGATTCTGATCATAGACATTTGCTATCAGGCGCCTGGGCCTACTACAGTGCCATACTCCCTTGAGGATTAGTAAAAGTAAACATCCCTGGTAGGAGGCAGGACAACATTTGTTATACAGGAGGAGCACCTGTCACAAGATGTAGGCCTGACAAAGACAAGATTTTGTAACTGTCTGTGATGTACCAGACTCTTAAAGGAGATTAAATTCTGAAGGTCTAGTTGGCTATTGTCCAAAAGTAAGGATCTTACTGTATTACATCTAAAGAAACCTTAACCTTGAAAAAAGCAGAGTATTTGTAAAACGTGTAAGCTACCATCAGTATGCAGCTACTTTCTTCTTCTCTTCAATATGCAGCTAGCTTCTTCTTCTTCTAGCTAGCTTCTTGTGCAGCTTATAATCATTTTCTTATTTTCAATAAGCAGCTAGCTAAGCAGCTAATGCGATCGTGACAAAAAAAAAGTCAAAGCCTGTGCCAGACACCAGATTTGAGCCTGGTACACATTTGTACCAAAATCAGTCACACTCCAGACATCATCAGGATAATCATCAATGACATCTCAAGAATTCAACAGTCTTCTAGGTTTTCCACAAGACAGCTAGATTTCAATAATGTTTCACATGGACCTTGTTAGTATAGGCCACCCACCTCCTTGTTCTACAGAATACAGTAATCAGGACCAGGACACCTGTAACATTACTCTCACTAGGGACAGTCTGTGGGCACAGAAGTACAAGTGGGCTGGGGTTTTAATCATGGTCAGCCCAGCTGAGGTCAGCCCTTTAAAATTAGATACTGTATTGGAACTTGGTAGCCTGGGTGCCATCTGATTTGTAATGGCAACCCCGAAAATCGATGGCACCCAGGCTAGGAACATGGAGGATGGAAGTACAATAATGGTTTAGAGGTACTGCATGTCAATCTTCCCCACCCAAGTGCTATCAACCTACTTATACTAGGTTTGTGTAACTGTGTCCAAACATAAACCCACAGCTCATCAACCCTACCTCAAACAATACCCTACCTGGAAGTATAACCAACTGTCCAGAATTTACGTGTTTCTTTGATTGCATAAGCAATACCGGTAGCTGAATAGGGCATATTGAAAGTAGAATATACAAATTATAGTGCACCTACAATATACACTTACAATGACACATTGCTCCAACACATATCTGTATCTGTATCAGTATAGCCAGTATAACCGCCCTTCGCCTTAACAAACTAGCTTCGCAGGCACGCGGCAGCTAGCTATATCACATCGACACCGAACGACTTGTTACACTCAATCTTTGCACATACAGACAAAATGTAAGTAAAAGAGCTAGGCCTCCATTAAAAAGAGGCATCCATGTCTCCTAACGAAGCACAGGAAGTGATTTGAGTGGGATTGCTTCCCACCATTTATACCTCCTAACTAGTTCAAGGGCTCCGGCATGTCAGGGTCAAGCTCATAAGTGCTGTAGGATGAAAATCTGATTATCGGCACATGGTGTCTGACTAGGGCTAGTTTAAAGTCAGGTTTTAGTGTGTTGAGGGTTACATGGACATGGTTTCATGTAGCATGAGTGAACTGTGGGAGCAGACATAAACGAACAAGGATGGTACCCAGGCTAGATGACATTACATAACATTATGCTCAGCTACAATGGCAATTTTGACAAATTAAGCTTTTACATTTTAAGAATGCAATTTTGTGGAAATATTTGTCCTAAAAGTAGTTGACAATTTAAACCAAACTAGAAAGGCCGACATTTGCTTTGGAGCAAATACAGCGATGGCTTCACCACATTTTACGACATGGCAGGGAAAGAATGAGAAACACAAGGGAAAACAATGCTTTACAAGATAAAAAGAAACGTCCATGCCCCGCATTCCAATGCTGAAAACACTGCAAAACACTTGAATACAGTTCATACTGTCAGTATGGCATGGGTCTGTGCAGGTGTTAATGAAGTTAACCCCGTTAAATCCCAACAGCCAATCAGCAAGAAGGATAGAGGAAAGCTGCATGCCTATTGGTTGATGCCCTGCATTCCATTGTGATGACTCATGCCCAAACGTGCACACTAACACAGTAATACATTTGCTATAACACAGCAAAAAAGCTCAAATAAAACCATCCTAAAAGCCTGTATAACAAAAATTTAAAAAACGCCTAGGGGTATTTGCCCACTGTACCTCCATACCAAATTTCAGGTCCTTAGGCCCAAAAATGAAGAAACTGAATCCATTTAAAGAAATGGCAGGAGAAGAAGGAGGAGAAGAAGAAACATCAGAAAAAGCAATATGGTTTCACCACTTTGTGGTGAACCCATAATGAACTGTTATGGTTGCTCTCCTATCCCACCTATATGTAGCATAATGTTACAAAATGTATGTTCGAAAATGTATGGTATAAACCTTTATTTCTTTGTGGCATAACTATTAATGTGACAAGACTGAACATAATTATATTTGAATGGTTTAAAATTTGAGCTAATAACAACAGAAGCACATACCCCCACCCCCTCCTTGCTGTCTACACTGGATACTGACAACTTCTAATTACTTCTATGTTACAGAACAGTCCCTGAACGTAATGCACAGTCCCTGAACATAATGCACAGTCCCCAGAGTTTGTACAGGAAGCATGCAGGGAGATTTAATCTGCCTGATTGTCACAGTAGGTTTCATCTATCAGACTCCTAAATCAAATTTCTTCAAAAGACTCAGACAGTGCAGGACTGTTGCTACAAAGACTGGGCTGCTTTCTGGGCACATAGTCTGAATACGAATTGAAATGAATATATAACATTGTGCTATTATGTGCAAAGACAAAAAGTAGATTCAAGTCCCTATGATGCTTTTTATAAAAATATTATCAAAATCACATCAGTTGCAAAATGCTGCAAGCTCATACAATAGTATACCCTACTACTGTATACTTTGTACATTACTTCCTTCCTACTCTTACACTCCACTTCAAACCTTTCAAAAAGGTGAAACGTGTGGAAGATGAAATACGTTTTATTTCAAAATGTCCCTTCTAGGATTAGAGTTGTCTGATATTACAGACTTGCCTTATTTAACCACATCAGAACTTGTGTTTGCTGGTTTATGGACAGCATTGATGTGCATTTAATTGACCTCTTGGCCTGTCAGGGCTTTTATGACCATAAAAAGAGCATAATTGATGTTTGATTATGTGCACATGTCTGTACTGTAAATCATGCAACTTTTACAGGTTTCATTTGATGGATTTTTTTACGGTTTTATATTTGCAGTAAAAACGATTCTGTGGTACAGTAAATTGAATAAGACTCTATTACGAGGAAGGCATCTTCCCTGTGTCATGAATTTGCAGTAGAGAGGTCAACGTCTCACTGAAAAAATAATGTACTGCATAATAGACTGCAAAAGCAATCAACTAAATACATGTATGTCCTTTAATATCATTAGACATGTATAATATTAGATCATCATCATATTACTTTTATTAGATCAAAATAATCAATTCAATCTGTCAATTGATACCCCGATTTAAATTAAAGCCACTGATGTTGATGCGAAATCACATACTTTTCGGATAAATGTGATATTATCTGTATCTGTATAGCCAGTATAACCGCCCTTCGACGTAACATACCACCTTCTCAGGCACGCGGTGTGGCGGCAGCTGGCTACATTACACCGAACGACTTGCTACACCCAACCCTTTATTATAAGACACTATAAGTGTAATGTTATATTTCTTTAGGAGCAAGGGTATAGATCACTAGCAAATTAGTATACTGAGACAATATTGACAAAAATGACACAAATCACATTTTATTATATTCAACTGGGAGCCCAGATTTCCGGAATGGTGCCCAATTCAGCTGCTTGCCTGTCTCTTTAACAAAATCCCCATAGCTCTGCCCTAATTAGTTTTTTTAAGCCCTGTTTTTATTTGATTTCCATATCTGTCCCATAGGACCCTCTCAGCAGACCTTCTGTCACCAGCCAAGGCTCTGGTCGGCTCTTCTGGCTGTTTTCTCTCCAAACATGGGGGTGGGGAGGGTCTGCATGAGGGTTTCCACAACACTGCATGATTGAATTTGGGAGGGCTGACCCTGGGCTGACAACATTTTCTGCGAGTTAAAAAATATTCACTACTCGTTATGGAATAAATTAGGAGTTGCCTACAGATTACAGAGAATTAAAATACTGTAAGTTCATCAATTTTTATAGGGACATAATTTCATGGTTGAGGGGAAAGTAGGTTTTCGAAATTTCATGGTTGAAAGAAACAATATTGTACAATACATAGAAATACAAAATACATATTTGTAGTGTCATATGAATTCACAGGGAGAAGTCACTGTGAAAATAGGGAACATACAAACACTGCAAATATATATATAGATATACAGTAGCTGATTATACCTTATAGATGGTAAGAATAATGCATGGAGCATGCAGACCCCTGTAGAGTGTTCAGCATGGTGCCAAAACACTTATGGGGCAATGTTGACAAACACTCAGTAGGAAGACAGCCTGATTTATTTGGTATCCATATCAAGCCTAGCCTGGATGCCAGATCCATAGCACACTGGGCCCAAAGTAATTTCCCAGTGAGATACTACTATTATTTTGGACCCAGTGTGCTATGGGTCTGACATCCAGGTTATATCAAGCCACCACTCAATGAAGAAAATGTCCTGTTCTAGTGTTAGACATTTAAATTGTCTTGTTGAACCATGGAGTTAATTTTAACTCCATGGTTGGACACTTAAATTAGAGTGTTTTTGTAGCAGGTTGGAAAAAGCAAGCAAAACTGTTCACTGATCAAATGAAGTAGTTCCCAAAAACTTTCGCAACAATAATGCCAAGCCCTCCTAGATCCCCAATGCTGACCCTCTTGTATTGACAACAGTACGTTAAGTCCCAAAATCTTGAGCTGGCTGACTACCAGGACTAGAACATGGATGTATCATGTCACTTGCCAGGAAGACAAGGGCTTGTCTGAAAAGTTCACGGAAAAGAACAACACTCGGAAGTGAGGACAGTACATCATACTCAGCAGTCTACACAGGGGACTCAGGTCCTCAAAACAACCTGCAAGTGATGAATTGCCCTTTAGGCCACACTAATTTAATTTCTTGGTTAACGGATTTTTCTAGAAAAATAACGGAGCGGGCGGGCGGAAAAAAAATAAAAATAAAAACATGCCTAGGCTTCCTATTATGGCCCAAAATGGTATGATACTGGAGCCATGCAGTCCGCACACCAGGCTGGTTCAAAATTTAAACAATCATTTTGAACTTTTAATGATACCACTGCATTGAAAGATGGAATGACTGTAACAAGTAGTAAGAAAAGGACTGTTTTCAACTATTCAGGGCAAAATATGAGCATTTTGCAGTTGATTCTGAATTTTTATTTTTATTTGCAAATCAGACAAATGAAGCGGCGAATCCGTTAACCAAGACATTAAATTGGTGTGGCCTTAGACTGGGAGATGCAGTTCCTAAATAGTGCCTGTTAAGGATCTCTCCCCAGTTGCCACAGGGCTCAAGTTCAAGGTGCTTGAAAGAAGGGACTGTTTCTCCTTTGACTTTGTGTCCATGGATTAGCCACGGTAACTTCTGGAACCGAGATGCCAGACTGATAGAGCACTACAGTTCAAAAGGTCATTTCAGACATATGAGAAGAAGTCAAACCCCCTAATAGCATGACAAGAATAGTTTAATAGAATAGAATAGATTAGAATAGCAGTTACTTTGTTCCTATTACCTGGTCACATATTGTATATCTACTTTTTACCCTGTATGTATTCCAACGTTATTAGGTTTAAGTAGAGATAGTAAGTTCGATAAGTATATCGTACACGTAGAAGTTGTTAGCAAATAGTCTTATATCACCACATTTTTCTTGTTAATGTCTGTATGCAATTAGCCCTCGGGCATGAATTTGCAATAAACATCATCATTACTATAAGAGATCTACACACTATTATACAGTACACTGGAAATACAGCATCTACAACATGCAACTTCCCTCTTGAAATGATTTTTAGGGTTGTCTTGACCCAAATTGGGGGCCATTTTATAAACAATGATTGGCTCAATAATTAGGAAGACAATACAGTAAGTTCATCCTACTATTTTCATCTGATCACCTGCCATTCTGCCTGTCAATCTTCATCCCACCCATGTGCTGTCAACCTACTGTCCAGACAGACACACAAATCCAAAGCTCACCTAGTTCCCTGTGTCTGACCTTTTGATGACCTCTGTCAATCTTTCCCATCCACGTACTGTCAACCTACTCTGTCCAGACAAGCATACACACAAACCCACAGCTCAGCCACCCAAAACAATACTTCCATTTTGTATCCAGCCTGTTGGAATACAGAAGTTCACTAATTCATACCTGCTGGAGTTAAAGAGTCCTGTTGTGTGTGCGTGGTGTCTGTCTAATTGAACACATGTAAGAAGCCCCCATGTTTTGTGTCGGACTCTGTGAGTGGTCCTTGTTCTTGGGGTGTTTCATCTTTTATAGATTCCCCGGGAGGTCTTTGTGTTTAGTGTGGGTTCATGAGCTGTTCACTGTGTGCCAGCAGATCAAAAAGTCATTTACATGTAGATACTGATGCCTTTTACAGCTTACAGGTCAGCCATAGGTGTTTAACACACCTACCCCAAGTATCTGTAGACAGCTGTATTTGACATAAAGATTCAACTAATCAATGTTTAATGTTTTGTATCAATTTTTATACCAAGGCACAAGTATTAGATTAGATTAGCTATATAATGTTAATGGTGTTACAATAAATTTAAGGTTTTTTTTAGAAGACTAAACATCTACTTTAATCTGCATGATGTACTTTATTTATCTCCACATTGTAGAGACGTATATTTGACATAAAGATTCAACTACTAATCAACGTTTACTGTTTTTTATCAATTTTTATAGGAAGGCACAAGTATACATGTATAATGTTAATGGACTTACAATAAATTTAAGGGTTTTCAGAAGACTAAACATCTACTTTAATCTGTTAGCGCAGAGACAACTGATATTGTGTCTGAGTATATACACAGCACTGTTCACTTGAGTGAGCAGGTTTGGGTTTCAAACAAATCACAAAACTGTTCATGCTTAGCTTCTTTCACCAACTCTTCCTCAAAACAACATTTTGCCTATTTTGGAGGAAGCCTAAATAATCCCTGGACTTCAATGCTCTCTTTGTTCTCTTTCCACCCAGAGGCTGACTCCACCAGATCTCTCATGATGATACTGTTACAGAGTAAACGGTCTACTCAAAACATACCTCCATTTTAGGGACAGGCAATTTATGGCCAAGATAAAAAGTCCTCTTACATAAGGCAAGCTGTACCTTGTGTTAGTCTAGAATACAAGCATATATGGCCAGACCAACCTGATTTGTAAGTTCTCTTGGATTTTGCAGGAAATAAATAAAATTTCGAGGGTGAAAAAGTTTATAATTCAAGCAATGAATTTTGAACTTTTACATCAAAATTCAAATCACTGCATTGATAAATGTATAACAGTTACAAAGGCAAAGACTGTCTTCAAATATCTGTGCCAACATATGAGCATTTTGAGGTTGACTCAGATCTCGAATGGTACAATACCATACATGTACATATTTTTTTCTTGCAAATCAGAAAGAAATGAGGTGGGCAAATCCAATAACCAACAAATTAACTGGTGTGGCCTATTAAGTCTAGATTAGAATATACGATACGCTAATAACAAGGCAATCAGAAGCTTGCAGGAAAATCGATAAGGCAGACATCTAAGTAAACTTGGAGGTATCAGATGACTTGCAGTTGTTTTCCTTTTCCTGGAGGCATTATCAGATCTAAAAGCACTTTTCGGCCTTAGCTGTGTCCACTAGATCAGTATCGGGAGGAAAGATCAAAAGGACTGGAGAAATCAAGGGCAAAGAGTTCCACATGTGCTGGATGTATGTATGTATAGTCTTACATTGAAGTGGCTAATCACTATTACAAGCAGTGGGCTGTTGTGAAAACCTTGAAAAGATTGTAACCCTAGATATACAAATAGTTGGAAGAACATTTAATATACTGGGTTTGGTGATAAAAATTCTTGTCTATATTGAGTTTCTTTTTATTTACTTGAGCACGGTAGCGTAGAGCCTTGTTTATCAACAGTTTTTTAGGATCAATGGGTACTTTGAAGTCCTCTATATTTCTACTTTTTTCACCAAAGCTCACGATAAAGTTGAGTAGTTCCAACTTTGCAAACTTAAGAATTTGACAGAAACAACTGGCGATATCATAATTCATTGGTTACTTTTGAGTGTTATGTGTATCCGGCAATAAGTTTACACATTCACTGATTCAGTGCGAATTTTGAAATGAAAATTGGAAAGTTTCATCCCTTATAAAACACACTTACACTCACTATCCTGGCTTAGATGTACTTATACAAGAACATTGTAAGATATTGGTATACCGTGATTGAGGACCTGTAATGAATGACAATGTTATAGACATTCGTGTGAAAACAAGGTGGACACGCCAGAAAGAAATTCAACTTTTTCCTCACCTGGAAGTCGAAGAACTTGCTGTATCTTCTATAGATGACTGAGTTGGAGCCGTCGGCCCAGGACACGTGGATCACATACACCTGAAATCAACGTAAACATGCAATTATGCAGAAGTAAATGACCAAGGCAACGAAGTGTCACAAATCCTGAAAAATTTCCACAACTGCACGCTGCTACAACTTCACTACCACTGCTTTTACAAGACTCCCCGAATATGTCCGCATTCTTCCTTCAGGACCCTTGGGTTGCTTAAAAAATAAGCATTCAACCTGCTCGGCGGTGCATTGGGAATATCTTGTATGTACCTCTACTCTAGGCAGCCTTGAACTTAAGTTTACAGTAATTTGTTGTACAAAGGTACCTGATTTGAATGGTGTCTCTAACTTCTTGGGGATGGGAGAAAAAAGTTTTGAAGTTGGGACGGATTATTTCATTACTAGAATTTCTGAGGGGGGGCTTGGGGGTAATCATAATATGGATCTATAAGTCTAGTACATTCCAAGGCATAAATTAAAGGATATTTTTTATTCATAAGATTGGTCATACACAAAAATTCTAAATTTATGTTTCTTCCATATTGTAATAATTTTATTCGTAATCAAGGCAAGGAATTCTACACCGTAAAATTAAAATTGGGTGGTCCAACCTTCTTCAAAACTTGTGTTCTTATTTGGATGTTAATTAGTTGTAACAGGATGTTGAGGAGTGAATCATTCCAAACATGGAAGTTTGTGGAATAACAGAAAACAGACAGCAAATTTTTACAGACGTAAAATTCTTCACCCAGTTACCAGGCAGGATGAAAAGGACATGTGTTTTGCTAGCAGGGAGGCCAAAACCACAGGGGGAAGTCTGGGGGAGCGTGGACCGGGCTAGGGCAGGGCAGGAACGGAAGGTTTTCATCTGTGTCCACAATTTCTACCGCCTAGAGACATGCTCCCTAGCAAAGTACATATTTATGTAACGTTCATTCAAGTTTACACACTAGGTAATGAATGGAAATTATGTTGTAGTTGGAAACTGGAGTGGGACGTCTTGAAAATTTATAATTTAACCCTCTCGTCCCTGAATAAAATTCCAATACTCTAGAATACTGGCTATATTAATTATTCATAACTCCAGGTGTCAACTTGTACTTTATATTTATCATAATTTTTCAGATTATTTACAAAGCTCGATCTACATACTAGTAGTAGTTATATCAAAATTAATATCTATCATAATAACATGTGTCACATATTTTCTGGTACCTGGACAGGCTGTTCTGTTGGCAAGCTAGAACCTGACTTGGGTAATTATGATAAATGGGATACAGAATTATCTTCTTCATAATTTTGTGGTCTACTAGAGATATTTGTTCTCTAGTCTTAATCTTAGTCTTATAGAAAAAGGGAAGGGCGATGAGTACAACCACAGCCAAAGTACAGTCGACCCGGTACCGACCAGTACAGTGCTACACAAAGTCAACATCACACGAACATGCCGGCCGCCGTGCTCAAACATACACACACTCCCGAATAACTGGGATGTCTCTAGACATACGAGAGAGAGAAAATCGGAAGACTGGAACTCACGTAGTGCTTGCTGGGGACCCTCCTCTTCTCCACCTCCACCACCTTCACCTCCAAGATTGTTCTGCGAGGCATCTCGGCTCTCGGCTGTCTAAAACATCTGATATTTGATAGATCCCTCTGCTCCGGTGGTGGGGAAATCTGGTCTGTGTTTTGACTCGGCCCAAATGACAGTACACTTCCGGTTTGCCTGCGCTCGCAAACAGCTTTCAACAATAAAAAGACTATCCACTGATTTTGGAAGCTTTTAAAGGGTCAAAACGCAACAAATATATTTTTCAATTTGTACAGAAATCTGATAATGTGGATACTTTGTCGTTTTTGATTGATACTTGTTGTTAAATCGTATCCTTTTGTGCGTTTACATGCGGTCATATTTTCGGTAGGCGGAGAAAAGTGAGAAAACCGGAAGTCGAAGTGACATTCATAAAATAAACAATCCCTGAATCACATGTGGAACAGGTTAGATCGTCTTGGGGGCAGCGTTTTTACTCATGTCAACATCATTAACCAGATGTCAGGCTTATCAGAACATCCTTCGGCGGTCATTCTGGCGTGTAAATGCTCTATAAAACGTAGTAACTTGCTTTGCTTAGAAAAGCCAAAAGGGGGCGCTACATGTAGGTTGCAACAACTGGTCATGGGGTTGGATGTGTTCAATGTCAAAGTTGTCCAAGTGTACGCCAAAAAGCAGTTACTCAAGCAACTGGATATGATTTTTAAACGTCAGACGTTTCAACTAGTATCCACTAGCTTTCGTCAGTGACTGTCTTCCTTTTCATCACTGACGAAAGCTAGTGGATACTAGTTGAAACGTCTGACGTTTTCAAAATCATATCCAGTTGCTTGAGTAACTGCTTTTTGGCGTATCGTATTACCTGGATGTCTAACCTTCATCGATGTTGTCCAAGTGTACTTGGCGCTTTAAAAACATCCAGTGACTCATAATAAGCAGGCTTTCGTTTTTGCACTGACGTCTTTTTTTATGCCAACCAAAAGATACAAGAAAGCCCGATAGAAAACCAAACCTCTGCTTTGAGAAGACTAATACATAATGATTGTCCTATCTAGAACGCAGCAAATTTTTAAGTAATTATGCAAATTAGATTCTGATTTACATACATTATCAGCTAATTCTGTGAAGCATCACTTAGGCTACCTACATACTTTAGTCACAACAATCTAATAATACCGCTTCTCGAGATATCAAGTTTTAAAATCATTCAGTTGATTTAGCTTGATCAGTGTGAGATTCTGTAGATTTATATAATACTGCGATGATGTTCGTCCATCGTAGTCGATGATGACCCAATGTGTGCAGGTTTACAGCTGCAGCTTGGATGTAATCCGCGCTCGCTGTTTCGCCGCTCCCCCATCGCCACAGGACTTTATAATATTGTAGTACAAAGAAAAGCCTCTAGTTGGCGCTCTTTTCACACCGTATGATGGAAACAGTCTCCGTCTCATACGCTCTCGGGAACCCCATGCAGGCCCTGAAACATATCTGACCAACCAAATCGTCGAAAAATAATCTGATCAGCAGAGATGACCAATGGGAAAAGTACATTTTTCAGACCAATGGAAAGGCGCCAGAATGCATTCTTCTGACCAATGGCTATGTCAGGATTCTAACAAAATTGACCAATGGCAGACTGGAATCCTTCGCACAGGTGGTTGGAATTCTATAAAGCCGCTGTGCAGAGTCGATTGCGTAATCAGTCGATTCAATTCTGCGGGAAGAGAAGATCATCGCTCTTCAATCGACACGGCCGTCTGCAAGCCGAAATGGAAGGTGTTGCTGTAACGTCTAGGGAATCAGCAAGCATCAAGAGAAGAATTTCGGGGCTCAAAATTCGGCAAGCAAATGTTTCGACGATCGAGGAAACCTTCGCTACAAAGGTGAGACTGGCTGCCAGGTTCTTGTACTTCTTGGTCTTTCAGGACACAGTCGAAGTGTCGCTTGGTTTCCGGCGTTTAGCGGTTACTTTAACCGTTACGGAAAATTCCCGGTAATCAAATCATGATGTATACAAAGTACATTCTATATAATATTTACAGTAGGGGCATTGTCAATAGATAGCTTTAAACAATGTCTAGAGCTAGAAGTTCAAGGGTCAGGTGTAACAAGTCGATCGGTGTATTATATAAATATAGCCAGCTGCCGCCGCGCCGCGTGCCTGCGAAGCTGTTGTGTTACGCCGAAAGGCGGTTATACCTAGCCTGGGTACCATCCCCAGTAGTATATTCGCAAACTCTATAACTGGGTCTGGACTTGCACACATATAAAACGATTGGTCATGACGTCACGTAATGAGCTAGCCCGAGCAGCGGGGCTTCATTTGATTGGCTAAGCCTCAGAGGCGACGGCCAATGTCGCGCCTGCATTATTCAAGTGATGTTTGTTGTTTTGTAAACACAGATCTTCGTGCGAGTGTTCCTTTTCTCGGCGCGTTCTTTTTTTTACCGGTAGGACGCCCAAAACATCACGAACGAAATTATTCAATGCATCTTTTTGCTCATTTTTGAGCGACGATATTCCGTCTAAATCGTCCAAAACGGACGTGATTGCGAGGTCAACATCAACCTCCGTGAGCTGAGCGGCTTGTGCGTCAGCCATGTTGATGATTTATCGCGGAAAGACTGACTACGGCTATATCATGTGCGCTGTAGCGTTCGGTTCGCCGTCGGACATGTTGATGATAAGGCGTTCGGACGTTCGAACGGACGCTAACGTCGCCGTTCGGACATCCGAACAGCCCTTACCTAATATGTACACACCCAAAAAAGGGCTTAGACGAGTAGGACCAATCAGCGCGCTCGTTCAAAATCTGAACGAATATTTAGACTCCAGACGCTACATATGTGTGCAAGTCCAGACCCAGTTATAGAGTTTGCGAATATACTACTGGGGATGGTACCCAGGCTAGGTTATACCGGCTATACAGATACAGATACAGACAGATACAGATATAATATCCTTGGGTTCACCATGGGTTCACAAAGGATTTGCAGCTCCTTGGGTTCACGGAATGTGTACGTTGTGCTCGTAAACTCGCTTGAAGTGGAGTCAAATGTGTAACGTTACTAATCTAATACTAGTACATTGTTTTTGTATCTCTTTGCAGTTCTTCTCGAGAAAACGAGTAAGGAAACGACATGGCCAGAACTCACACAACCTGATGAATCTAATGCAGCTCTGAGGACAGGGACAAGAACTGATGCAATGCTGACAACCTGCATCAGAACCTGATACTACAGGTAGTAGAGGAATCAACAGTACTGTTCACTATGAGTAAATCTTGTACAACTTACACCTACCTGCTTATGGCTTCTCCATTGACAATTGGAACAATTGATGTAGGCCTGTTTCACCAGATTTGACTACAGTTGTATAAATTTTTGAAGGATAGCCAGCCTGTTCAGAGCAGGATGAATAGCACTACAGTACATCTAACTGATGTGCATGCAACTTTTTTTCTCCCGTTTAAAATTTGTTTGCCACTACTTGTTCGGCTTTTGGCAAGACACAAGATATTGATGACCTCGTGCCTTTTCAGTTTTAAAAGCAAGAAAACTAAGCCTATAGCTGTCTTGGTCTAATTGTTTGTAATTTGACTTTCTTGCAGTAATACAAGAAGCAGGGAAGGAGACATCTCACAGCAGCTTCCGGGATCCGCTATATTGTCATCAACTACACATTTCATGAAAAAGGGGTTCGCAGGCAAAACAAAAGTAATTAATTTGTGATGCGATATTTCAGTACCTTTTGGAACTATATAATAACTTTAAGAACTAAAAACATGCAAGGTGCTTGGGTTTGTTTTGATGCCATCCTGAGTGATACTGTTGGTTTGGCCCGGGCTGGATTAGGGCATTTTGAAGGTGGTGGCTACTATTGTACACAGGGCTTTAGTCTGTTTTTGTGGGATACAGGTCCGACGTATGGTTGGTTTGGTTTCTGTGACTATACCGGGGGCCGGGATTAAGTTCCGAAGTTGCTGCAAAGTTCAGTCCTCTAGAAAACGGAGACTTCCTTAAGTTCTGTTAGCCCGTGATTATTTAGGTATCTTGTACTGCCTGACTTTCTTTCTGCATTATGTGATTGTCAGTGGGTCGGGAACCCTGACCATTACATGAGCTGCCTTGTGTTAGAAATAATAGGGGTTGGGGTAGGGAGGAATCATCTGGCTTGGGTATCCGTTAGTCTTGAGATCCCGAACTGAGACTACGGCACATGGCCAGAAGGGAAGACAGGAAGATGAAGGGCCTGAGTGATCATGAGCTAACAGAACTGGGGAAGTCACTGTTTTCTGGTGGGCTGAACTTTGTAGTTACCTCTGAGCGCAATTCCGGTCATCGACATAGGAACAGACGCTGAGTCAGCCAAGCGTTGGACCTGAATGCCACGGAGATAGGCTGAAGCTCTGTGTGCAGAAGTAACCATCGCTCTCAAAGTGTCCTAATCCCTACGAGTACCAGCGCTGTCACACGGGCTGTCATCGAAACATTCGTAACGCCTTGCCACGGATTGTTTTTAAAAAAGTCACTTTTTGTGGCTTTCGTGGACTGAAATTGCATCACAGATCATGAGCTTTCTGCCATGCTCCCACAAGCATAAAATGAAGTTTGTTAATTATTTATAGAATCAAGGACATTATGATAGAATGTACAGTGTAATGTAAAAAGTCTATGAACAAATACGTGTTGCTCAGGTGTTCAAGTCATTTTTCATCCTCCTGTATCAAGTTTAATTTGTTAATGGTGCTACGATTGTTTTATAGAAATATTGGTTACACAGTAAGCTAGTCTAATCTTAAGATGTCTAGTTTTGTTATGGTGCTACGATTGTTTTATAGAAATATTGAAGCTGCACAGTAAGCTAATCTAATTTTAGGATGTCTAGTTTTGTTATGGTGCTACGATTGTTTTATAGAAATATTGGTTACACAGTAAGCTAGTCTAATTTTAAGATGTCTAGCTAGTTTTTGTTATGGTGCTACGATTGTTTTATAGAAATATTGAAGCTGCACATAGTAAGCTAGTCTAATTCTAAGATGTCTAGTTTTGTTATGGTGCTACGATTGTTTTATAGAAATATTGAAGCTGCACAGTAAGCTAATCTAATTTTAAGATGTCTAGTTTTGATATGGTGCTACGATTGTTTTATAGAAATATTGAAGCTGCACAGTAAGCTAATCTAAGTTTGAGATAGTTTTAGATAAGTTGTAGTCCTCTTTCTGTGGTCCTGCTGGACAGAGCTGCCTGGGAAATGTGGTGTGAAGACTTGTCGAATGCTGCCCCGCCATGTCAGAGACCCCTGCATGAAGTGTAATCAAAGATTGGATAGTTCAAGATTTAATTCATTGTAAGCTGAACATCTAGTTACGATAAGTTGATCTAGTTGCAGTTGTCTAGTTTGAAGATAACTTATAGTTGTCGATAGGTTGAAGTTGCCTAGATTTCTTCAGATTGCAATTGTCTAGTTTTTTTTAAAGATTTTCTTAGGTTGCATTTTTTAAGACTTTTTATTTTTTTATTCTATTACTTTTTATTATTATTTTTTATTTTATTT
>NW_017803854.1:1550969-1551472 GCF_001625305.1 Branchiostoma belcheri | reverse complement strand
TTTTGTAACTTACGGTATATTTTTGCTCATTTTGCAACTGTTTTGTACGATTTACAGTATGGTTGAAAACTTTTTTTTTTTTTTGAAACGGGTGAAAATTCATGCGCGCGCGGATGTCATCCATATAATCAAATCAACATGGCCTAATTTTGTAAAACTGTACCGTTAGTAAAAATGAACGTTTAGTGCTAAGGTATTGTTGCAATTTTGTGAAAATTTCAGACACAACCTGAGCAACACGTACACTGAACACTTCAATAAAGAATCAAAAACCTGTCGTGTTTTTTTACTAACTTAAGCAGGTATGGGTAGGCTTTTTGAGATCTTGCAATTAGATTGTCTCAGTAGTGGCTTAGTTATGGTTGCTAGTGGCTAGTTACAGGTTCGCGATAGCGGAACCTGTTCTACGTTACCTCGATTGTATGGGCGCCGCCATTTTGTTTCCCGTCATGCAATGGGGCAGGCCAAAGTTGAGTGAAGTGCATTGTGGGACCTGTCACCGG
>NW_017803854.1:1547843-1550949 GCF_001625305.1 Branchiostoma belcheri | reverse complement strand
GTATGGTTGAAAACTTTTTTTTTTTTTGAAACGGGTGAAAATTCATGCGCGCGCGGATGTCATCCATATAATCAAATCAACATGGCCTAATTTTGTAAAACTGTACCGTTAGTAAAAATGAACTTTTAGTGCTAAGGTATTGTTGCAATTTTGTAAAACTGTTGTGAAAATAAACTTTTAGTGGTAAGGTAGTGTAATTTTGTAAAACTGTACCGGTAGTAAAAATAAACTTTTAGTGCTAAGGTATTGTTCTACTTTTGTAAAACTGTTGTAAAAATAAACGTTTAGTGCTAAGGTATTGTTGCAATTTTGTGAAAATTTCAAACACAACCTGAGCAACACGTACACTGAACACTTCAATAAAGAATCAAAAACCTGTCGTGTTTTTTTTTACTAACTTCAGCAGGTATGGGTAGGCTTTTTGAGATCTTGCAATTAGATTGTCTCAGTAGTGGCTAGTTATGGTACTGCAGTGGAAGCCGTTTTCTTTTGATGTGTGGTTGTGATCTAGTCAAGATAGGGTCACGAATTTTGGGTGGTATATAGCTCTAGTGCTTGGGAAGAAGTGACCTGAGTTTGGCCCCTCCTAGCTTGTTCTCTGAAACTGCTAGCCTCTACCAGGCTCCGCGGATCGCTAATTGGAGCTTCTATGGCCCTGGATCTTCTCTGGTATACTATCCCTTTATTTCGGCCAATTTCTACTATTTTTCCGCGGAGCCTGGTAGAGGCTATGAAACTGCCCCTCCTAGCTTGTTCTCTGAAACTGCCCCTCCTCCTAGCTTGTTCTGAAACTGCCCCTCCTAGCTTGTTCTGAAACTGCAGTGGTGTTAAAACTCGAGAAGCGGTACTATTAGATAGTTGTGACTAAAGTATGTAGGTAGCCTAAGAGTGATGCTTCACAGAATTAGCTGATAATGGATGCAAATCAGAATATGATTTGCATAATTACTTTAAATAAATTTTGCTGCGTTCTAGATAGGACAATTATTATGTGGTCTTATGTAATGTGTAACGTTACTAAATGTCTTTTATAAATCCTTCGCGCCGTTGTCATTGAAAAATGCTTTCAATTTCAATGTCCAAGTTTCCCTGTAGTAAAAGCTTCAACTGGTCCCTTGCCTGCTATACTGCATTCCGTCACTAGATGGCGCTTTACAGCAACCATTCTAAACAAACATGGCGGCTTCCATGTCGATTTGATGGTTTTCGTCCATTTTCGTCGCCATATACGTTACTGAGGTATTGTGACTAATTCTTGCACACACTGTATATGTGTACGAACTGAATCTTATTTCCAAAGCACCGTCATTAGTTTGTTTAGTGGCCGGGAACGTATTTGACGTCTTCGAGTAACAGCGCCCCCCTCCCCACATTTGACAAATTTGTTTATGTTTGCTTCATCTGAATTTACCACTAAAATTCAATTGAAATTTGCAAACCTGTGTTTTGGTAGCCAAGCAGCTTAAGGAATGATATGTGGCACATGTTTACACATGTTTTGTAAAGCCATGATGAAGTTGATCCCAGCCCCAGCTTTCACCTACCTTGGTATGGAATTTGTTTTGGTTGCCTGAGCTGTTACTCCATCTGTCTTTCCAGAGTAATGTTGACACTACTTGCATGGGAGTATTCACGGTTTTCACTGTCACTTCTGTACTGTGAACGAATAATTCACTGACTTTCTTCAGCACCTGCCTCTACCGAAACATATATTTCTGTAACAGTGGGGGTTTATATAGGTGCTACCAACTGACCCGGCCGATGTGTCTAGACCTTTTAGCCGATTTGGTAGGAGCGTTGGGTTTGTGAACTGGTGCTCAGGTTTGGTGTGGGTTCGATCCCCGACCCGGGACCAGGAGTGTCTTTCTGTGACAGTTCCGTGAAATTTTGCTACCGCATATATAAGTTGATTTACAAATACAGATGTTTACTTCCCGGGAAGCTGAATTTTCTGTTGTTGACTTTTGTATTAATTTATAAACTGAAACTGAGACTGAAACTGTTTTATTCACATTGATTGGCAGCCAATATTCATTGCTTGGCTGAATTGCACAAGTGATTACATGTTAAAATAGCTTGAAAGAGATACAGATTAAAAAGCACAACATTGACGATTAAAATTAAATAGATTTAAAATTTTGTAGGTCAGGTCCATTAAAACAGAGGCGGACTATTTACAAATCTTGATTGCTGAGGCTTATTGCCTGACACAGAAAAGATTTCCTCAGTCTTTCAGTTCTGAACTTTGGTATGGAGATGTGGTTTCGCAGGGCATCAAAGAATGCAAAGTGTGGCTGACATGCCGCATTTGCTTGAGCAGAGTTTTTGCTGCAGTTTCCCGTCTGTCCTGGAGGGTGGAGAAGGGGGTTGTTTGAGTACTGTTGCCGTAGATGATTCTCGCCGCCCTTCTCTGTACAGCCTCAAGAGTGTTGTTCTGTTTTGTGTTACAGCCCACGTACACGACATTTGCATACTCTAACACAGGTCGTATAGGGATTCAATATCAAGCATCATAAACATGGGTCCTGATGAGGAGACATCGAACACGCTCATAGTACGCCACCTATCTGCTGAGCTGAGTATTGCAGACAGGGAGGGCCTGCTGAAACACTTTGGTGCCGAGAGCGTCAAGTGTATGTCAGACAAGGGCAGGATGGTGAGAAAACTGGCTTTCATCTGCATGAAATTTGCTATAGCAGGGCTCGAAATTTTAGACTGGTTACCAAACCTATTAATATTATAGCTCCCGAGTCCTACATCCTCTCTGCAAATAGGATGTAGAACTCGGGAGCTATAATCGTTTTGGTAACCAGGCTATCAAAATTTGCCCAATCTGTCATTTTAATGGATAAGAATTCGCATGTAAAGATATGGAAACATATGTCATTAAACTAAGCTTAGTCTGCCAGCAAAATGTGCCACTCAAAATGCAAGAAATAGCATTTCAGAGGGTCAAGATTTCAAAATTTTTTGTAGGAGCATGCCCCCGGACCCACCTAGTATCGTCACTCCTTACTTGATGTTACGTCAAACAAGATTAAATGTCAGTACTGTACTTGTTTTTTTTTCCCCCATCACAGAAACATACTGCCTTAGCAACATTCAC
>NW_017803854.1:1498965-1547823 GCF_001625305.1 Branchiostoma belcheri | reverse complement strand
CTTTAAGATATTTTACTGCAACATACCCTAGGTATGCACGCACACTTTTTCTCAAGGTGGCAATATTATGGACCCAGGTGATATTATGGACACGGATGTTACTTCCTGGGAAGCTGATTTTTCTGACTTTTGCATTAATTTATAGGGATTCAATATCAAGCATCATAAACATGGGTCCTGATGAGGAGACATCGAACACGCTCATAGTACGCCACCTATCTGCTGAGCTGAGTATTGCAGACAGGGAGGGCCTGCTGAAACACTTTGGTGCCGAGAGCGTCAAGTGTATGTCAGACAAGGGCAGGATGGTGAGAAAACTGGCTTTCATCTGCATGAAATTTGCTATAGCAGGGCTCGAAATTTTTGACTGGTTACCAAACCTATTAATATTATAGCTCCCGAGTCCTACATCCTCTCTGCAAATAGGCGGTAAAACTCGGGAGCTATAATCGTTTTGGTAACCAGGCTATCAAAATTTGCCCAATCTGTCATTTTTATGGATAAGAATTCGCATGTAAAGATATGGAAACATATGTCATTAAACTAAGCTTAGTCTGCCAGCAAAATGTGCCACTCAAAATGCAAGAAATAGCATTTCAGAGGGTCAAGATTTCAAAATTTTTTGTAGGAGCATGCCCCCGGACCCACCTAGTATCGTCACTCCTTACTTGATGTTACGTCAAACAAGATTAAATGTCAGTACTGTACTTGTTTTTTTTTCCCCCATCACAGAAACATACTGCCTTAGCAACATTCACGGATCACCATTCAGCTGAAAAGGTTTGTGTTTTAAAGTGATGAACACAGAGAAAATTGTCTGGGTATGAACATTCTTGTTTTCAATTTCAAAGACTATGTGACAGACAGTTCAACAACACAACATAAAACAGTGAACCAGAACTTCTTAAAGAATTTACAAGTTCTAAAAAAAACCTATAGCTAGCAAAACAATATAGATGTAGGTTCTCACCTAGAGCTTTCGACCAGTCACTCCGGTCTTCTTCAACAGACAGACCCAGTGAGACTTGTCACGTGGCTTCTCAAAAGTGTAACATCAACACTGGGTTAGGTCGTAAGCTCTAGGTGAAAACATTTCTCTTTTGTTGCTCATATATGGTTTATCGAGTTCTGTTAGTTCATTAGTGACGCTGAAGAAGAGTGGTGGATGTCACTTGAAACATCCAGATATTATCTCCGTAATTTATCCAGTAGTAGAGTTTGAATTTCCTATGAGTATTTCTCTTTTGTGTTTGAACAACATGTAACCACCAATACAGATAAACTTTCATGATAGCACTGAACATCTTTTTTTGTCTTTCACCAGGCTCTGACTAGATTGCACCAGTTGGAAGTTCTCGGCAGAAGGCTGGTGGTAGAATTTGCCAAGAAACACCACAAGAAACAGATGACCATTGTCCAATCAGATCAGGTAGGTACAGGTTGTCATCACATTACTCTCAACCAATCGGATCAATGCCAGGTGATGGTCACATAACTTTTATCCAATCAGAGTGACACCAGGTCATGATCACATGACTGTCTTCCAATCAGGTCAATACCAGGTAGTGATGACATTTATCCAATCAAATCAGTGCAAAGTGGGAAGATATGATTTAATTACATCTACCATTGGCCAATAAGATCAAAGCTTGAAAAAAACAATCTGCATGTTCTGCATGCATGCTTTCCTATCCTATTTTACCTTTACCAGTGGAATTTTAATCACTAAAATGCTTGATATTTGTTGATGTACACATATCATAAAGGACAATGAAGAAACAACAGTCAAAGAGGAGAAAGACAACAAGTCTACTGATAACACAGCTGACAAGAAGTCAGCAGAAATCAACCAAAGACGAGCACTTCCCCAGACTGCCATTTCTTCCTCCCTGGGGTGAGTAAAAAATTGGACAGCATCAGCAGAAACTAACTTAAAAGGTAGAAAGATGAGGTAGAAAGATGATGCACGCTTTTGTTTCTGAATTCGCTTCATACAAAAGAAACATCAAGAAATGTATTTTTCCTTTTGATGTAAAACTTTCAAGTTGATGATTTGTGGTGATGAAATAAAACAAGGTTCTCATGTGGTGATCTGATATTCTTGAATGTGTTTTTTTTGCAGGCTGCAGTATGCGATGAACCCCAGACTGAACTACCTGTATCCCCCTCCCACAGCCTCCATACTTAACAACATTGCCAACACCCTGGCAGCTGTACCCAAACTCTATGTCCAGGTCAGTGTATGACATCTGCCTTGTTTTCTTGCATTTAAAACCAACCAAACTTACTTCATTATTCGAAATCAATGGACTTAAAAATTGTACAAGTCATGTATTCCTATACAACATGTATCAATTGTGGATGACTTGAGACATTTTTTTCTTCATTGATCCCTTCCCAGGTGCTACATTTAATGAATAAGATGAACCTTCCTGCCCCATTTGGACCCCTTACTCAACAACCTCCACTAGTAAGTGCTATATAGTTCTAGATGTAGCTTTCATAGTTAGTATAAGATCAAACATTGATCCTTGTGCATGGTAATAAATACTAGGGGTGGGCACTGGTTCGGCTTGATCAGGGGGCCCAGTCAGCCCCTGATAGCAAGAAATAATCATGCCTTCAAGTATTCAGAGTTATCAATCAAGGCTTGAGGTGTCACTCACTCACACTCACTCACTATCCGTGTTTAGATTATACTGCTGCCGGTTTCCCTGTCCCAGGGGTGGGCAGCAGTCGGCTGTTCTGGACACCACGCCTCCAGCTAGCTCTGTCCTGTGGGTCTGTACTGGACAGACCACACTCCTTGATATCCTTCCGGATGTTCTAAAACTAATTTTTTTTCCCTATAACGTTAACTATCTTTGAGTGGAACTCACTTCCACCAAATACAATTAGGGCATCGTCACAAGATAGCTTTAAACAATGTTAGATGTTCAAAGGTTAGATGTAACAAGTCGTGTAATGTAGCCAGCTGCCTGTGAAGCTTGTGTGTTACACCGAGGGACAGTTAAACTGGCTGTATAGATACAGATAGCGAGAGCTTGTGTAACACAGTCTACTGTTCCCTTTAGCCCACAGAGCTGCAGTATGTAATAGATGATAACCTGGCTGAGGAGGAGATGAGTGAGAGTGAGTCTGAGCTGGAGAGTGACGAGGAAACACAGACAGGGTGAGTGGTGAATCAGCCTTCTGCTGTACTACTACTGTCTCTCTTTTGCAAGCCCCTTTTAGATTGAGTCTCTTTTGTCATCTCTGAAAATAGTTAGCAAAGTATTGGAATCTCATGATTATTGTAGTGATAATTATAGGAGCCTTCCCTTCCCTTCCCATCTCTTCCCATCCCTTCCCTTTCCTTTCCTTTCCTTTCCTTTGGCACTTCAGTCTTCTGAGACTGAACTGCGAAAGGAAAGGAAATTATAGGAGCCAAGGATGAAGTAGAGTTGACAACATAGGTTGTCTGTGTCCTGTATAAGTATTCTTTGTAAATTGATTCTTTTATATTTCAGTTGTTATCGGTAATGTTAGTGGCATTGATATAAATTCTTGAACTTAAGTGTGCCATCATGTATGTGCTTGTTCTTTGTTCTTTATCTAAATAAAAAAAACAACTGAAATCCACAATATTTATCATCAATTTTTTTCAGGATCCCCGGCCAAGCACAAACTACAGGCCTGAAGAGACCGGCACAGCAGAGAAAGAAGCGACCCCACAAGAGACCCAGACTGCAGGCCCTCACCCCCCTGGTGCACCCCCGCCCCCCACGCAGCCTGCCCCGGCCCCCGAGGAGGTATTTGATCAGCCCCAGGGGGTGGGGGTGAAGAGGATCGAGCTGAACCTGCCGTCAGCGATCGAGGCCGAGAGACAAGTGGAGGAAGGTAAAGGGACAACATTTATTTAAATGTACTGATATGTAAACACAGGGATGGAAATACCATCTGTATATGCAGGTTAGAAAGGGGCAGGTTAGTTGCAGGTAGACATCAGAAATACCTGTACAGCTCCAATTTTACTTGCACTAACCTGCATATACCCAGTACATGGACCAGTGCAGGTTAGGTGCAGGTAGACATCAGAAATACCCGCACAGCTCCAATTTTACCTGCACTAACCTGCAAATGCAGGTGGTATTTCCAGCCCTGGAGCTGTACAGGTATTTCTGATGTCTTCCTGCAACTAACCTGCCCCTTTCTATGTACTTGGGTTATATGTTGTGAAGTACATGTTGTAGCTTATAGTTAGTGATGTTACCCAGTATCCTTTGTATTTGTGTGACAACTATTGTAAACACTAAATGAAGTAAACGTGTGCCTCTAATTCTTTATTATACTTGTGCATACTTAAAGCTTTATTGTACATGTTCATGCATGGTGACGAATTTACTAAAGACATGATTAAAATACTAAAGACTCGGTATGTATGATTCTAGTGGCAGATGATCAAGAAGGAACAGCAGAAGAAGATACACCCAGTCAGGATACTCCAGAAATGTCTGGTTTCGGCAAGTTTGAGCCCCCGCCCATTGCCATGGAAACAGAAGAGGAAGAAGAGCTGGAGGATGAGAGCACAGACTTCATCTCCAGCAGGGAGCTGAGGAGGGGCAGGCTCTCGCATGACGGTGAGTGCCCTCTGGCAGAATGTGTATGAACTACACTGCTAAACCAGTTTGTCCTGGATTTGATGCGTTTTAATACTTACGTTATTACTGGGTGCCTTTTTTTTTTTTATCATGTGCTAATGTAAACAATAGCCTGGATTGTAACAGTCCTGGCTAATCATTGGTTTATAGCAAGGTTGCAAAGTTCTAGCTACAAGCCTTATCGTATACTGTTAAGGAATATGCATTTTTTACTTTAAAAAAATTGCTGTCGGAAAATAGCACTCCCGTCTGCCCTTTAGTACTCCTTTAAATACAACTTTACTTCTAGACTAGTAGTACTCTTTCACTCACTCACTCACTGTCCGGTTTATCGTCTGTTGTTCCCCGTCTTCTGAGGGTTAGACTTTATGGATAATTTAAGAGAAGCACAATTTATTAGCCTGGGTGCCATCTGTTTATATCATGAGTAAGAAATATGAAAATATATCCACGTATGAAATTTTGTTTTATTTATATGAAACAATATGTTATCATATGTCTTATTCATGATATGAATTGTTGGGCCTGGGAGCCTTCTGTTTAGCCTAGGTGCCATCCAATTTGAAACGGCAACCCTGAAAAATCTTTTTGGGGTAGCCGTTACAAATTGGATGGCACGCAGGCTAAATAGAAGGCTCCCAGGCCCAACAATTCATATCATGAATAAGACATATGATAACATATTGACTTATGAAATTTTTTATTTATATTATAGATACATTGTACAAAGTTGTTAATCCCAGTTCTTTTCTCATCTACACAGAAATAAGAAAGCTTTCCGTGTTCAAGAACTATTTGGCAGGGGAGCCCAACTGTCGCCTGTACATCAAGAATGTTGCAAAACAAACAGAGGAGAAGGTGGGTACATGTACATCAGTTAACTCTGAAAAACATTGCACCAGTTCATTTGTTAAATAGAAAACTTGTGAAAAGGTGTTTTGTATCACAAGTACAAGTATAGTAAAACGTTAAACTTTATTCCAACACACTATTTACAGGGATCAAATTTTCAGTGACCACTGTCGCCTTCATCAGGACAATTAATGACCAATCACTTCACATCGTGATGTCACGAGAGTTACGGTTTACAAACACGTGACCTTATTCACACGAGACTTTACTGATACGTGACGTAAGCAATTGATCAAAAGTGCCAGGGAGTTTATATCGTCCACCATCTCTATTAAGTGTAAATACTTTCCCTGTAAATAGTGTGTTGGAATAAAGTTTAACGTTTTACTATGATTACTACCAACACAGATGAACTTTCATGATAAGTACAAGTATACTATAGAGTTGTTCCAACCACAAACTTCAATATAGGAACTGAGTTTATTGTACTTTGTTTGCAGGACTTGAGATTCATCTATGGCAGATATGTCAACTTTGAAGATGACATTGAGAAAGAAATGTAAGTCTTATCTTATTTTCACTGTCTTTCTGTAAGTCTTATCATTGTTTACACTGATGATATTGATAACTTATTGGTTGATATTGTGAATATTGTTAAGCTCATTTTACGCACTTATTAAGTTCCCTATATGTTAACTGTGAAATACTCGTTTAGTTGTCTATTTGTTAACTGTGCAATATTTGTTTCTCTGTTTTTAAACACTAGCATACAATTCAGCGCTACTTTTTTAGTTGCACTGCCACATGCTAGAGATTGTACTCATCGATCAATCAATAAACAATTATTATTATTATTTTCCAAAATCTACCTTAAATTCAGCCTGGTTGTCAAACCTATTTTAGCTTACAAGCTTTTGTTCTCCCCAAAAGAGACTTGGCAGCTAAGGTAGGTTTGGTAACAAAGCTAACTTTAAATTCAGAATATTCAGTTAACTGCACTACAAGTAAATACATTGCAAATGCAAAGTTGTCATTGGTTGATTTGAATTTTTCAGGTTTGACGTCAGGTTGATGAAGGAAGGTCGGATGAAGGGTCAGGCGTTCATCGGACTTCCAACGGAGAAGGCGGCGCAGAAAGCCGTCAGGGAGACTAACGGGTTTGAGCTGAACGGCAAA
This sequence comes from Branchiostoma belcheri, assembly GCF_001625305.1. Taxonomy (NCBI): domain Eukaryota; kingdom Metazoa; phylum Chordata; class Leptocardii; order Amphioxiformes; family Branchiostomatidae; genus Branchiostoma; species Branchiostoma belcheri. The sequence goes on along the minus strand of NW_017803854.1, from coordinate 1,541,155 downwards.
CCCCTCGTCGTGGTATCCTTTTTAATTTCAATTTATTCAATTCAATTTGACACAAATCATACAAAAGCAGGGATTGGCTAACACAACCCTGAATTATGTGTGTGCCGATTTTACAAAGGGTAGATTGAAAATCAATTCAAACAAACACACTCTGTACAATCAACATCAGATTCTAAACTAAAACAGGACAGCCATAGGTTGTCATCCTTTTTCAGTTTGTTGTTCACTTTGATGGGTAAAGTTTTTTCTAGAATGGGTGTCATTGTCTTTTTGGTTGAATTTTTAGTTGTTTTAAGTTGTGTGGAAACTCAGGGAAACATACACAAGAAAACATGTCTTCAAAGTTCCTTATTGTAAGGCCACACTGACTTAATCTTATGGATGACATCCTCTGAAGACCCCCAACTAGTGTGTGCGGGCAAGTAAGGCAAATTTTTCTTTTTGGTATCCTATTTTTGTTTGTACATGTAGTTCACTTGGGTGGGTAAAGTTTTCTCTAGAATGGCTGCCATTGCATGGTTGGTTGGATTGTTGTTCACTTCCAGTTTAGGGAAAAGACACATATATTTAGAAATTCATAATGGTTTATTGTCAACTTGAAAACTGTCCACAGTTTTCAGCCACATGTGTGGCTGAATGAATGTAAAGACATAACATCAATATAGTAGATGTTCCAAAGTTACAACTTACTAACATGAATACGCATTATTAAAAATAACACAATATGGTTTAAAACACTTATCCTGACTATGACTTAGAAATGACTAGATTTTGATTTTAAACATGGTTAGCCTTTTTGCAATTCAGAAATCTATACTATATCGAGTCTATATACAGTGCCTTCTCACTAATAGTGTATAAACATTTTTACTTTTAGTTCAGATTACTTCAGAATTTGTTACAAGCAAGTGCATGAATCAGCCTCAACTATTATGTTAATGATTTGGTATTTATTACAATTTATCTTCCTTGACCACTTTGCCAGCAATTTGCCAGGTCAGCAAAACCAAAGGAGAAAGCAGACAGCAAGGACAAGACGGGAAAGAAGAGCTGATATACAAATATTTTCTTTTCTTCTATAACAACAAATATTTAATTTAAATGCAGGACATCTCTAACAATGTTGGCACATTTCACTACTGCAATCATTTTTTCAACTTACATATTTCTACATGAAATGTGCTGACAGCAGATTAACCTATGTAATACCATCATCATTGTTTCACAAACTTACAAATATATATGAGTGTATTGTTACTAGTTGAAGTTGTGTCTGTTGTACTTTTTACATGTCCTTATCTTGTGTTACGGTCAGAAGGAACCAAGTCTCTAAATCTCATAGTCCCACCAACCCCCCTCAAATTTTAGAAATGCAAAATAAAATGTAAAAATGTACTAGTAAAAAGTTAAATATTTTATAGACATGCAGCCACTGCCGAATAGGTTGAACTGCTAATAGCCATTTTCTCATTGGATGTGTCTATTGAGCTGTAGACTGGTGTACACCCATGTTGTCCACTCCTTCTGTCAGCTGTTGCACCTCCATTCCCCTCAAGACATCTTTGAGAACCAACAAGACTTTCTCTCCCTCTTCTGTAACAACAAAAGCACATGTGATGTTATTGTCAACATTCTAAAGTCAGAAAGGCAGCTACTATAGATTATGTTTGAATTGGCTGGCTGGCTTCGCTTTACGCTAAATTCTGATGTCAAGTACCATACTTTGGAGTCATGTTGAATGAGCCATTTTTGCTCCATGTTGAATTAGAGCTGTCTGGCTACAAATACGTGGAAATAAAATGGCTGGTTATCCTCTATGCACCAGGCTCCCTGATGTCAGAGGAAGGTAACACAAAGTTTTTTTTATTGAATGGGCTTTCTTTTTTGTTCTGGTATCTTTTTTTCGCCATCCAAATGGAGTTTGCCATGCCAATTTGATACTATGTTGCCAATTTGATACTACATGTACCAGGCCAATTTGATGCTGTCTTGCCAATTTGATACTGCTAGGCTAAGGCCAATTTGATACTATCTTGCCAATTTGATACTGCTAGGCTAAAGCCAATTTGATACTGTCTTTCCAATTTGACACTGTCTTGCAGCCACCAAAAGATCAGCTTGGAGATTAAACAGATCAGGGGATAAACCATTATGACAACTTTTCTAGTTGGCTACCTCCTAAACATGGAAGCCTACATGGCAGAGATCTGAGATCAACGGACAACTTCACGCAGTTTAGCTGCAGCACGTCTAGGTTTAAGAATAGTGTTTTACCTTTTATTGTCGAGTTGCTGAACCATTCTTGATAAATTTTAATGTGTATCATACCCCAATTCAGCCATGTAAGGCTGCAATGGCATGTGTGTTGTAAATAATAATAAACCAGTAAATCATCTTCATCAACTTACCTACAATATCCTCCAGGAGTTCTCCGTACTTTTCGATCTTAGCCACGGTCTGCGGGAAATCGGGCTCGCTGTTTGTTGTGAAGTACAGGGCGCACTCCTTCCCCTCTCTGTCCGCCACCCTGATCCCGCACTCCGCGAGCAACAACCGCTGGTCAGACGACAGAACCATTTCTAGTTCTGTGGCAGGGATCTCTCCTGAGTGCGCAATGTCCAGCTGTGGAAAAAAATTATGGTCCATAAAGAAATTTAGCGTCATTTTGTGACACAGTTTACACAACTGTAAGTTCATTTCTACTTCCGAGTTTTTTTGTGGTTGCCTCTTAGCTTTACAGTATTTCTATTGTATAATAGAGTTGTTTTAACTCTGAACTATGGCAAAATTTGCTCATACTGCAAAATAAGACCACCAGGAAAGTAAACGCATTGAATAGATTTTACAGTTATTGTGATACATGTATACAAGGAGGTTATATATATTATATATCTCCCCTATAACCTATTGATGTATACAGTGTGACAGTACAAAGTCTTGTTTCTAATGGTTGTTTCCATGCATTGTTAACCTTTATGTTGCTGTACTTTAGGCTTCGTCTCAGCTTCGTATTAATTACATCAAAACTTGGCAAGAAGAGGTTTATGCCACATTGTTCGACAGTTAGTAGCTTGCTCATTGAGATGGGCAATGTCTTGATGACCTGCAGTACTTACAATTTCCACCAGGGGGACGAGATCCTCGGGTGTCTGTGCCTCCAGCAGTACAGGTGCCAGGGCCTGGAGTCTGCTGAAGGTGTCCAGCAGGGTGGGGTCCTGCCTGGTCCCCAGGGACTGCACGTCTTTCCTACGAACAAATCCTGGGGAACAACAAATCAGAGACTTCAGACTTACGATTCTTAATTCATAGCCTGAGTGTCAGCCTTTTTAGCTTTTGTCCGCTCCCCATGATCCTCTACCGGCCAGAAAGTGGATTGTGGGGAGCGGATGAAAGCTAAAAAGGCACTCAGTCTACTTATTTCATGCATTTGGGACCAGAATTATATTCAACCGACAGTAGAACATCTACTAACAAAAAAGCAGAGATTTCAGACTTCAGGGGAATACTTTGGGTTTTTAAAACCAAGGGGATTGTTATGAATACTTGGAATTGGCACTTGCACAGAAACTGTATAGGGTTATTCATGCAACCCTCGGCTTCCTCATCCCATTAGGATCAATAGTTCCTGTACTGACAGGCCTAGACACATGTATCTATTGTAGACAGTGACTTATTCAACTTGTTTGTATTGTCCCGGTTCCTTCAAGGGACAATACACAAACAAGCAGGTAGTTTTTGGCTGTATGATGGAGTACTGTACCTTGTACTTGTGGGCAGTCTTCATCATCACTTGCAGGAGGAGATGGAGAATCACTGCCGAGCCTCCCTAGCTCCATGTGCCTCACCATTCCTGTGGGAAGACAGTCAAAATGTCAGGACTTTTCCCAAAAACCAGCTTGACTGTTTTAGACAACACTAGCCTTGAAAAAATATCTTCTCATAATTGTTATCTCTCTTTTGAAAGTGCTGATATACAGGCAAACCTGACCTAGCCTGGTTACCAACCTTAATTGTAGCTCCCGAGTCCTACATCCTCTCCACAAAAAGAGATGATGTAGGACTGGGGAGCTACCGGTATATTAGGTTTGGTAACCAGGCTAAACCTGACCAAGTGGACACCTCTGTATGCCACTCCCCTGGCCATAACAACCACCCTTTTCTGGTCCCAACAGTTTTTTTAAAGGTGCAAGCATCAAGTGACCTGCTTAAGAAGGCCACCTGTCCAAGAAGACCACTTTACCTTTCTTTCACTTGACTAGCCTTCTTGGACAAGTTTAACTGTTATTCTTAATTGTAGCTGCCTGTATTGTGGTAGGAAAATTTCAAGCAGATGTTGAGAATGTACCTCTGTCCCCTCCTCGTGGGCGCAGTATGGGTCCGCGGGTTGGGTCCACGATCGTGGTCACAGAGCTCGTTCCCACCACCTTCAAGGATCCATCCTCTTGGACCTAATTGTGGGATGTGCAACAAAACATTTTAAATGCAACATTCACATAACTACGATGTTAATTTGTAACATCATAATTTATATTATTGACTATCAATCACTATTTGAGACACTAAATAACCAGATTAATAGATGATGCACTCTTTATTAACCCAGTAAAGTCAGATCCCATTAGCAGTTACATGTAATTATTCTTACCTTAACTCGAACGCAGCCAAATGCAATGGGTGCTTCAGTTGTCCTCTCCAGGATGGTGGCAGACTTGCTTTCCTTTGAGGCCTTGGCTGTAGCACTGAAGAGCTTTGAGAAGCCAGAAACCTGTGCGGAAAATGCCAAAATGATTAATATCATTCTGTTTGTTTTATTTTAATGGCCACAATAACACCTGATAAGGCCACACCAATTTAATTTGTTGGTTCTCGGATTTTGTCAGAAAAAACATGAAGCGACAGGGCGAAAAAAAATAAAAATAAAAACAGGTCTAGGCATCCTATTATAGTCCCAAATGCTACGATAGGAGCCATTAAGTCAACACAAAAGGTTGTGTTAATATTTAAACAATGAATTTTGAACTTTTAATCAAACCACTGCATTGATAGATGGAAACACTGCAACAACTAGGAAGAAAAAGGACTTTTCTCAACTGTTGGGGGCAAAATATGAGCATTTTTGAGTTGATTCAGAACCAGAATCTTTTTTTTTTTTTTGCAAATCAGAAAAAAATGAAGAGGCGAATCCGAGAACCAACAAATTAAATTGGTGTGGCCTAACAGTCTGTATAATGTTCTTGGTCTGTTGTTCCCCTGTCTCCCTAGGGTTAGACATGTGCTACATTCAGGAAAACCCATAACACTTCATGGAGGTCTAAAATTCTGATTTTTGACTGAGAATAGATGGACAAAGATTGTGACTTACTCCTCCGTTTATGCCCATGGAAGTCTCGTACTGGTCCAGAAGTTTGAAACACTGGCTGTGGAACAGGTCATGGATCAGGTAGAGCCTGTAGAAAAATAAAGGAGTTGCAAAAGTTTAAAAAAAAAATACTTGTGCATTTACTACTATTTTCTGTGCCACGATCATAAAACTGTAAAATTTGACCCCAGGAGATCTCGCCTGTTCTAGTCCCAGATACAAATATTCTTGTCTGTCCCTATTCTAATAATTGTATTGCAAAGGACATACAGACTTCAGTTCAGCCTTATATCCACTGCAGTACCTAGAAAAGCTGCCAGGGAGTCCAGTTTTTGTCACACCCCACTAACACACCAAATATAAAACCAATCCATTCAGCCATACTTGAGTTGAATCTTGGTAACAGACAGATGCACAAACGCTAACTAAAAGTAAAATATAATATCAATTTATCGTAAACTAAAAAGTAGCCAAAAATGCTGCCAATCCCACCTTTTGTCCTTGTCCGTGAGTGAAGTCCTGACGTTCCTGATACTGTCTGCTAAATCCTCCTCCTCGATCCACGTCTGCCACACACGACCCAGCTTCATGGGAGGTATCACCACCTGAAGATGCAAAGAAACTATCTATTAACCACCAATAAGCAATCATTTTATTATTATAGTCATTCCTTTCAATATTTATGTTTACCAAAGGAAAACATATTGTTTTTGCTCCATTTCTTCTTCTTCTTCTGTTCCAAACACTAACCTCTGACCTGGCCAATGGCCTCTTTTGTTGACGTCTGTCACCATAGTAACTGGTGTTGGGTTACATCATGTTGCAATTTCAGAGAAGGCATTTAGGCTCCTGTCACCATATACATGTGCATATGAATGTGTTTGAGTAAGAATTAACAGAGCAGACCATATCCGAAGGTAAACATTATGCATTTGCTTTGCAACTGTTACTTTTCTAGTTATTAATTAAAAACTCCTGAGTGTGTGCCCAGGGTCCATACATTAGGAAGTACTCCCCACTGTGAATTCTTACTCAAACACATTCATATGTATGGTGACAGGAGTCTAAATCCCTCCTGCTATAAAATTGCAACATCATGTAACTCAACACCAGTTACCATGGTGACAAATGCCTGGTTCAGGCCATTGACCTTATATTTGTTTGGAGGAGAAGAGGAAGAAGAAACAGAGCAAAACCAGTACTAAAGTTTTTCCATAAAACATAACTATCAATATAACAGTACCTCTTTATGAATTCCGGCTCCCGTGCCATCCAGTTCGTCCGACTCCTGCCGGCTAAAGCTGCTGGCACTAGCGCTATCGCTGATGCCGTCCACGACCGAATCCACCTCCACCTCCCCTTTGAACCCATGACTCCCGACGTGCTCGCCCTGCCCGTGGTAGCCTCCCTGCTCGTGGATCAGCTTCTTCAGCTTGTCGTTAAACACAGCGCTGACGAAGTACCTCTCCAGAGGACCGACTGGGCGCAGCTTGGGCGATTTTCTCCACCTGTGTAATGAACGATACTTTTTCCAGACAAACATACACACAAACCCACAGACAAACACACCCTTAAGAATACTTCCATAGCCAAAGGTAGTTTATTGTGAGTAAACTCACTAAATGTGAGTAAAATAATTATGTGACCATCAAACTACCACCAAACCCGAAATATTACACATGTGATGACACTGCTTGTAACCCGTGTGGTAGAGAGTTTCGTACTAACGTTAGTAGTAAAATTGTTTGCTGACCCTGACCTTCTGAGGACACATCTGTCCTCCGCCATGACGGTGAGAAGCCGGTACTTGCCCTGGTGGTTGAGCGGGACCGGTTTGTAATCCCCCTCGAAGTTAGACGCCAGGAACCTCTCCATAACTGCACGCGGGATCGCCATCTTCTGGGGTTTCTTTACAGATCTGGGACAGAAAAGGCAATTTACGTTATGGTTTGAATGCCCTGAACGTTGTAGCAAGGTTCTATGTAATGTTCTTGGCTGTAGATATGATTAACCACATACAAAGGCTGAGGGTAAATAGCCTGAGTGTCAGCCTTTTTAGCTTTCTTCCTTTTTGGCTCTCATGCTCAGTCAGAGAGGGTAAAGCCCCTGTCACACAGAACCTTCCCACGACCACCAACCAACCAAGGGTGGCTGAAGTTCGGGAGCAGTCTGACCAGATTTCCTTAGCTAATTATAGGCCACGCCTACGTACCTTTCTATGCGAATCGAATCAAACTGGAGTTAGATTTGAGTCAAATTTGACTCCCAACCTCGCACCGACCACTGACCTACTCCCGAACACCAGCCAACCATAATCCAACCATGGCCTCACCTTCCGTCTACACTGTTTAAAACACTCAAGCAACTGGATATGATTTTACAAACATACGTTTCAGGTTGCGCTTACTACCTTTCGTCATTGACACTGGAGAACACTGTTTGAAACACAGCTTTGAAAGTCCCACACAGCTTTGGAGCAGAAAAACAATTCTGCTTTTCTAACAATAGACCTATTCTCTCCAGTGTCAATGACGAAAAGGTAGTGGGTGCAACCTGAAACGTCTTGACTGTTTCCAAAATCACTTTTGTTATTGCTTGAGTAAATGTTTTTTTGGCGTATATTCATTACCTGGATGTCAATATGTTTATTGCGCAACAGTTGCATTGGATACAATGTCTAACCACCGTGGTCTAACCTTCACTGACGCAGCCGAACAGTGGCCTACCTCGATCGGCGAACACCAACCGACCTTGCTCCCGACCCACTCCTATTACTACTATGGTTGTGGGGAGTTCGGCAGTGTTCGGGAGGCCATATGTAGCTCTAAGTCTAAGGTGAACTTTGATAGAAGGCGTGTCGACAAATGTCCGGGAAGGCCCCCGCCTCCGCAACTGTCTTTAGTTATGGAACAACGCTTCTGTCGAGCGCTGTACATGTGTGTTTGCGGCATACATGTACGTGTACAATGTTGACAGTACTAGTATTAGTCACTTCCCGTCAGCCGTTTCCTTGTTTCGATTACGTCTTTAATAAGTTAAAGTCATCAAGTGTATGTCACGCGTCTATTAAGGCATGTATCCTAAGTTCCTTTCTCTGCCGTTCTCTCAATCCAGATCATTAAAAGTTAATGATCGTTGCACATAATTACAAAACATACTGTAACATACACCATGCAGACCGGTAACTGTAGACATCTGCAATATTCTAGCGTTTGATACTTGTAAGTTGTAGTACATAGGGTCGGTCACGAATGTGTCATACGTCATATGCTGGCAAAAACATAGGCTAGCGTACGTATATTAGGCTACGCATTTACGCTTGGCCATGGTAGAAATCTCTACAGCAACACAAGTATCTACCAGTACCAGACTAACTACGCTGGATATTTGCCAGGCCGGGAGTTTGGCCACCTTAAGGTTTGGCCGGTCGCGCAGTTACTAGAAGGGGAACTTAATTAACCCTCTCGGGGACTGACTCTCCTGGCCAACTATTTCCCGTATTTTACCGAATTCTAGGACCCGTATCCCCGTAGGAAGGCATGGTGGAGGCTACAACAAATCCATGACCACTAACCTTTTACTACTCATCGTCCCTGTCTTCTTTTTCTCCTGATTGACTCCCAAGCGCGCTAGGTACGACGGAAGTTTCATCTTGAAATACCCGGGCGGAGGAACTATGGAGTGAATCTGCAGCTTTTATATAGCTACGTACGTATACACCGACGGATGTCTGAGTCAGATTTTATTACTGAACAAAAATACAAAAGACTTCTAATGACTTATTTCCACCTGAACGTGAACTACCCAGAAGTGTGTCTCGCTCGAGAACGGTTCTTCGAAAACCGGACGCCAAGCGCACACCTGCGTGACCCACCAACATAGCCTCTACCAGGCTTCGGGAGGCGGCTGGAAAGAGTAGAAATTGGCCAAATAGAGAGGAAACATGCCAGGGGAGTTGGTCCGCTAGAGAGTACATTTTCCCCGCACAAATGTACTCTCTAGCGGACCAACTCCCTTGCATGGAATGTTATCTCTCTATTTGGCCAATTTCTACTCTTTCCAGCCGCCTCTCGAAGCCTGGTAGAGGCTACCATCAACAAGTGACCTAATCCCTGCATAACACCCACGCACAAAACTTCGGGAATCCCCACTACTCTCCCGGTTCGTACGTGTTTGTCTCTGAGCGGAAGTTACGATGTGTGTTCTGTTTTCCCAAATAAGGATCGCCGGCGGAACAGAATACCGCACGTCACTAAGTCACTTTCGCTGTATCAAAGTCCAACTTCTCTGTAGTGCGAAACGTGAGACAGGAACTTGCGTGTCATCTCCAAGCAGATGTTACGGGAAGTATGCCTTTAGTGTAATTATTTACTATTTATAACGTATTGCGCCATATTCATTACAAATGCAGCATTGGTGTTTTTTTTTTCTCATTTGTATCTTTCGATATCAACGCAACCTTTTTGTGAGCAAGATTTTTCTACTATGATCTATGCACAAACATTTGAATAAATGGATGGTTTATTTGCCTAGTTTACTAGCTAGTCAGAAAGGAATAGCTTGTATACGTAGTCACGGTTGTTTCATGTGGTAATCATAACTGTTTTCTACACACATGATAACATGGAACTGAAAGGGGATGTTTTTCTAGCTATGGCCGTTTATAGTCTACAGTATAGCATATCTACATTGTCAGACTCAGAGTCAACGCATATAAACCTAGCTTAGACTCGCACTGTGCATCTGAAATTTGTTGATGTCGTCAGAAGGTCGCCTAATCTCAAACTCGACAGAGAGTCGGGCACATTTTTGGCCTTAAAATGTCAAATTACCGCGAACATTATTGGCCGATCTCTAAAAAACTGCGCATGCAGAAGTGATGAGACGACATCGGCCGCACTGCTGCCGAAAATGTTCTCCTTTTTATGAATTGTAGAGCTAACAAACTCGTCCGACGTGTTACGAAAATTGCTGCTGTGTAACCTCGGCCTTTACAATGCCATTTATAAGACTTCCACGGTTTATATGTATACACCCTTCTATACTTCTAGGAGTCGGCCGCCACTGATACCATTATTGGAGAATAAGTAAGTCACTCTACACTAAAGCACCATTAAAAAAGTAAAGTCAACAAGAGAAGATAGATTCTTTCGTACCTGGAACAGCGGCCCACACGTCTCGCTTTGTCTTTGTTTCTGCTGGATATGAAGAACTTACAGTTCCCTCTGTGTCTTTTATATACGAGGGGCATGAAAGCCGGGTAACGCAGGGCACTTCCGCTCCCGGAGCACGTGCCTGAAAGTTGACTGGCGACTGTCATTGAAAACCTTGTCAGGGGAGCGAGCTAGTACGCCGAAGGGGGAAGTAGCAGACATTCATGGCCTTGATAAGCAAGGGGTGCTGTACATTACGGTACAGGAATACATGTCTGTATCTGTATAGTCGGTATAACCGCCCTTCGGCGTAACACACCAGCTATGTGCATGTAGGAAGACACTAAATATGCTAGATTGGTTACCAAACTTAGAGAGGAGAGTGCAGAGAGGATGTAGGACTACTCGAGAGCTATACATGTATTAGGTTTGGTGACCAGGCTATACAACGTAAATCGTCTGAAATCACCACAGTGATATCACAGCAACATCTGATTCTTTATTGACACAACAAAAAAGTACAGGGACTTTTGTATTGTCTTCTACAACTACAGGTCTAACAAAGCTATTTCCACATATATATGATTCACAACGTTTTAAGATAGACATTACACCATGATCTAGTTTCGTCATACTTTTCATTTCGGTCTCTTTTTGATTTTACCTGTTTGCCATCAGTTTGCAATCAGACCAGATTGATCGTACGACGGGCCCAAGCCCTAATAAAGATTCTAATCTCGCAGTACGTCCCTTTGTTGTTCGTAAATACTCCATCGCCCTTTGACTTTGACTTGGAAGACGTCCCCCCATGGGTTGTCACAGAATGATCCATTTGTATTTTTAGGTGATTCCCCGAAAATTTTCCCCCCAAAGGAAGAACGCCCACTCTCGTGATGGTTCCGCCCACCTGTTGTCAGCCCAGCTCGTACCCGGAGCTGTTTCCACACAGTTCTGGGGACGAGATGAAAACTACGTCACGGGTCAAGTTGGACCAATCAGAGCGCCGCAAATCAGTTTCCATGTCCGCCGCATAAACAGCCGCCACTGACGGGGTTTTCAAGAAGGAATCGCAGATTTTAGGTGAGATTTTCGTATTTCTGGGTCATTTTTGTACTTTTATAGTGCTGTGTATCAAGGGCATAACTTGAGGTCGAATTCTGGCCCAGAATTTTCCTGTAAAAATTGTGTAATGTCGAGTAACGTCACTCGAATCGTCGTGACCGGAATCACAACAAACAACTTCGATGCAAAACTCGTGTGGGGAAAACCTTTCACGTTTCATAAATTTATGAACTAACAAATTATATAGAACAATTATACCCTAAGCTGCACAGCGGCGTATGTGCAAATTTTCTATCTCACCCTCTTGTTGTTGTTGTTGCATGCACAGATTTTCCTTGCAAAATATATATGCCCCCCTCCCCAAGAATTTTTGTATCATGGCAATTTGCTGACAATCTGAGACTGAAGTTTGTTACTTTCATAGAAATTTTGTTGATATACAGAAAAGATAATGCTGAAGACTGTATACTAGTATTAGTTGTCTTATACAGTACTGTAGCCTAAATTATAATATTATTCCAAGCAAAAATTCTTCCATATGTTGAATGTAATACAAGACAACCAATCAAAAGTGAATGCAATCTGAAAAGTAACTTATTGATCAAGTTACCTGATATTTTGTAATACGCTATGTTCTACCTCAATGTCTAAATTTCATCAACATACTGTAACAGTGGGGTTCGAGTGCTGCTAACTGGTCCATTCCATTAAAATGTGTCCAGACCTTTTGGGTCGTTAGCGTGCCGGTGTTGTAAGTAGCCTGTGAAACCCAAGCTCCGGGGGGCTCCCTACATACTAGTAGTCCGCCACCTGGACTACTAGGGAAAAGCGAAAAGCGAGGTTCAGTCAGGCTAGTGTTGTAAGCTGGCTGCCTGGGTTTGGTGCGGGGTCAATTCCCGGCGTGCCGGTCTCAGTCGGGGGTTTTCCTGTTTCTACTCACTCCTATTTGTTTCAAGTCATTTCAATACGTTGAATGTTTTTTGCTTGTGTTACAGTTAAGAACAGACACCATGTCTCGAGCGCAGGCAGAAAGTGTCATAAAGAACATCATTCGAGAGATCGCCCAGGAGTGTGCCAGTAAAGGACAGGCCGTCTCCGAAACGCTGGTGGCTTTTATGGTAAGTTATGATATTTTGATGTTGTACAGTAATTTATAAGCATGTAATACCTTGTAGTGGTTTCTTTTTCATTATGACACCTACCAGTATCTGTATCTGTATAACCACCCCTCGGCATAAAACACACCTAGCTCCAGTGCACAGTGAACAAGTGAACCAGTCATAATTGCCCTGATGGAGATGACAGATGTGTATGGTCATTGAAACGTTGGCTCTTGTTAAACAAGTGGTTATGATTCAATCATTCACCAACCTGATGAAATTATTTACAGAGTTCCAGAGGTTTCATTGGATCTTTTGTGACAGAGTACTCTTTTTTTTCTCCCTCAGGTGAAGGCAGTGGTTTTGGACCCAAACAATGAATTTAACGTAGACAGAACGTTAACAAAGGATGATGTGCAGAAACTTATCAAGGTGAGTCATCAACCCTCTTCCGGCCGCATTGTGCTATATGTCCCCAATATCAACCATTGCTGCCTAGACAGGCCACTGTATTGTGAACTTGCGGTTTAATCAATCAATCAATCAGGTGCTTATGCATGGTGGCTGCAGACATGTTGCAATTCCAATAGAATAAAATAATGTCTCTGCTCTGATTACAGATCTGTGTGGAGCGACTGCTGGACACCCGCTCCCCTGCACTGGACACGGTCAAGATGCAGGTCTACTTCGACATGAACTACACCACCAGAGGTAAGGAGGGACAAAATGTGAACACTATAAGATAAACATCAGAAACATGTTACGAAGTAGTATACTGGCAGAAAAACTATGGGAAGTGAAGATTGAATTTTTGTGGACACAATGTGTAAAACAAAATGAACCATATTGTTCCTAGTTCCTGAGTGTTTATAGGCACAAATTGTAAAATTAACTGAATAGTTCCTGAGTGTTTATCCTAAAGAAAAGCTACAGAATTCAGAATTTGAAAAGTTTGATTCTATCTTATACTGTCATGAATATTCATCTGTGTTGGTAGTTACATGTACAAAGCCACGTGGCAACTCTCACTGCCTCAGTCTGGGTCCAGCAGACCAGAGTAACTGGTCAAAGGGTCTAGGCATAGGTGAGAACAATTCTTTGTGTTGGATCAAAAGTTTTAACCTAAAACTTGTTCCTGTCTTGAATTCGCAGCTGATTTCCTGGAGGAGCACCGTCGTGTGTTGGAGCAGCGTCTGCAGCCGGTGGTGCGTGACATCACGGACAGCCGGGCGCGCACGCGGGAGGAGCTGGAGAGTCTGTACCGCAAGATCGTGTCCGCCGTCCTGCTCCGCTCAGGGCTGGGGTCTCCCACCGACATCGCTGTCGTCAGGGAGGCTACTGGTGAGTTCCCCATTCATGTAAATTCTATGATACTTGTAATGATGTATATTGATAGTGTTGTAATATAACAATAAGAGTCTGTACCACAAGATCGTGTCCGCCGTCCTGCTCCGCTCAGGGCTGGGGTCTCCCACTGACATCGCTGTTGTCAGGGAGGCAACTGGTACGTTTCCCGTTCATGTATATGGATTATACGTGTTGTAATGTAACATTGAGAGTCTGTACCGCAAGATCGTGTCCACTGTGCTGCTACGCACAGAAATTGCTGTCGTCAGGGAGGCTACTGGTACGTTTCCCGTTCATGCAAATCACTGTTTGAGAGACTCGAGAGAATGCATGGCTGGTATACCGTAGCTGTATTTAGTGGGGTCGTGTGGTGCAATGGCAGCATGCGCGACTCATAATCAAGAGGTCCCAGGTTCGAGTCCTGACATGCTACCGATCTTGTGCCCTTTGGAAAGGCATTTTACACGACTTTCCCCACTAGATTCAAGTGAAAATGAGTATTGTCTGTCCAGTATTCGTAAATTCTATTTGCGGGACACAACACCAGCAACAGCTGCCTCTGTTACCTTACGCGTGTATTGCACTGTTGCAATTTCAGTAAATCAAATGTAATCAATCAGTTCTGTGGGTGATGTCCTTGGTGCTGAAATAGGCAGTCCCTAGTGTGTACTGTACGTAGGAGTCTTCAGAAAGGTGAATAAAGTCAAAATCGGACAAATCCCATCTCAGTACTGTAAATGATATATGTAAATCATCGTAACTGGTGCTGTAGCAGATACCCTGTGGTGTTGGATTACATTATGTAGCAAGCTGGAGCAGCTAGTAGATGAACGACTGTTTAGTAAGAATAAGTAGTAGTTTGTTAGGCTAGACCTTATGAAGGTAAACATTAAAAAAAAAATTGCTTTGCTAATGTTACCATTCTAGTGTGCACCTATTTTGCATAAAAGGGAAACATAGAATTAACCCCACCACAAACTATGTTCTCCCCAGCTGCCCTGCAGAGTGTGTTTCCGCAGACAGAGCTGGGTACCTTCATGTCTCTGGTGAAGAGAGACAAGGAACGGCAGCTGAAGGAACTCACTCTCATCGTCACCGGGATCCGCCTCTTCAACAAGGAGTGTGGCAAGGGTGGAGAGGGTATCGATGATTGTGAGTTTAGCTTTGGGATGTTATTGTTAGAACATGGACATGGCCACCGTTGATATTGTGATATTTGAGAGGAAGTTGGAGTTTTCTTGTAATCAGACAAGAGAAATCACTCAGAGCTTCTGACTGAAGTACTGCTTCTTGCCGCTGTATGTAGCTGATGTAGGTGGCTCTTTTGCTATAAGAACACAATCCCAAACGTGGCTGAGTTTGTGTCCCCCCACGTCCCGGTTCATCACTGCGGGGTTGACTTTCTTATCCAGACAGCCTCTTTGATCCGCCTGAGGGAAAATTCTACCAACCTGATGAAGTCATTTTTGTATTATATTGATATTTGCTTACGATGCACAAAAAGCATTCTTTTGAGAAGCAAACATAAAAACTCAAACACATAATCTGATTTAACTGTACTTTTTTTCCCTTCAGTGCCAGCCATTCTGAATGAAGCTGTCCCTGCCACCACACAAAATGTAGATGCTGAGATCCAGATCACCACACGGATGGCTCACAAATATACAGGTATATACGGGTTGTGCCAATGAAAAACAGGCATCCTTTAAGTTTGCTCCTAATTCTTACATGTTCACTGTCACAGGACTCGAAATACAAGGTGTTCAGGTAAAATTTGAAGCTATGCAGGCAGGTATCTCTTATGTCTTAGACCTGCACCTAACCTGCTGTCCTTGTACTGGGTTTATATACGTGTACAAATGCAGTACATGTATGTGGATTTCCATTAGCTTTATTGGCTGTTAACAAGTATAAATGAAATAATGGCAATGGTTTCTGAACAGTTTTAGGTAATAGAAACCTACATAAATAATGTGCGTACCGGTACCTTCTACTACCTTCCTAAAATCTGAGTAATGCAGGTAGAATTTGTCTGGTGCAGGTTATTTTCAGTGTTACATGCAGCAGTGCAGTTATGCAGAAAGAAAGCATTTTAAGCCCTGTATTTATATTATTTCACCTAAGATCATGATTAACATAGGACAAAATCATTTTGTTCAAGTTAGGAAAATCTCTGTCTAGGTAAGTAGTAAAGCTGGTACCCTTCATAACTTCATTTATGGAGTAAAATTTGGATGTCTTGTGATTCTACCGGTACAGAAGGTACAGATTTTTCTGAGGTTGTTATGTCAGGCTCGATCTCAATAAGTCTTTAATTGTAAGAATTAAGATGAGTTGATATGTCTGTATGCTATCATTTTAACCCAACTGACTCCTGCTGTGTTTCCTGCAGCCCTGATAGAGAAGATGCAGACTGACCCTAGCCTGGAGGGCCCGTCTCTGCAGCTGTAATTATTATAAGTCTAACCCAACAGACTCCTGCTACGTTTCCTGCAGCCCTGATAGAGAAGATGCAGGCTGACCCTAGCCTGGAGGGCCCGTCTCTGCAGCTGTAATTATTATAAGTCTAACCCAACTGACTCCTGCTGTGTTTCCTGTCCTGTAGCCTTGATAGAGAAGATGCAGGCTGACCCTAGCCTGGAGGGCCCGTCTCTGCAGCTGTAATTATTATAAGTCTAACCCAACTGACTCCTGCTGTGTTTTCCTGTAGCCCTGATAGAGAAGATGCAGGCTGACCCGACCTGACCTGGGAGCAGTAATTATTATAAGAATTACTTGATATGTCTGTATGCTATCATTTTAACCCAACTGACCCCTGCTGTGATTTCCTGCAGCTCTGATAGAGAAGATGCAGGCTGACCCTAGCCTGGAGGGCCCGTCTCTGCAGCTGCTGAAGGAGTCTCTCATCAACAGTCGCCAGCACGAAGCCTTCCTCAGGATCCTGCTGGTACGGCTCTCTGTCTTATAAACCTGTAACATACATGTACAAGCTGTTTATGTTGGTCATTCTTACAAATACCATTCCAGATATCCATGTTTTCAGATATAAAAGTATTGTCTTTGGTGGTTGAGCTGTGAGTTTGTGTGTATGTTTATCTGGACAGAGTAGGTTGACAGCATATGTGGGGAGAAGATTGACAGGCAGAAGGTCAGACAAGGTAGGTCAAAAGGTTAGCCAGGAAATAGGGTCACAACAACCCCCAAATAACTATCAGAAGCCTGAAATGTATGATTTCAATTCTTTTTTTTGGTTTAGTGGTCAGAAACTGTATTTAGTGCAGTCCTCTAATGTAATTTGGGCAATGTGAAGAAATTGTAAAGTAAAGTAGTCACTCATTGTAAAGACTTCATGTTATACCCATACAGAACGATGTGATTGGCTGTGCCCAGCAAGTGGAGCTACTGGAATCCCAGCTGGCAACACGGATGGAACAGCTGAAGGACACGGTCCGCTCCAAGACTGCCGTCCCAACTTCTCATGTCTATGTAAGTCACTTCATCAACTAGAAAGGTTAACATTTGCAGTGCTAATGCACAGTGTTAACCTTCACCTAACTAACTACCGTACTGTTATTTCCCTCTAAGTAGGCAATGTACGCAATTGTATTGTATACCAAATCAAAAACAAAGTTGGTGTAATTTGTTTGGGTTGCTGAGCTGTGGGTTTGTGTAATACTTTCTGTTTGTGCAAGTAGCGATGTCATTGGTTTACAGCAACTGCAAAGTTATAGCTACATGCAGAAGTCCTGGTGGTGGAAAGAAGATGCTTGTGTCAGTGATCAGGCCGACCATGTTTTTTGGGAGACTATTCCAGTTGTGTCCTGCAGTATGAATGAAAGTTCTGCGAGGTCTAAAATCTTGTTGATTCCTTGTTGATGTCAAAACGTCATGTAAGAGCCTCATCCCCCCCAAAGTTTTATCAGTAATTTAACCCTTGACCTTTTCCCCCAGCCCCAGTTCATCGCGCTGGCTCACCTGTGGAGCGGGTTCCAGGACGAGATGGTCCTTCTGAGCGTGCTCAGTAACATCCTGGCCAGCCTGGAGCCCTTCACCAAGACGCACCGCGAGATGTTCACGGAGGAGGTCCTGGCGCCGTTCCTGGGCGACGCTGAGGTCAGAGGTGACGAGCAGAGGATCCGAGAGGTCAGGCCAGCTGTTTGGTTGTTTGTTTGTTTGTTTAGGGTCTCCATTAGTGTGAATTTCATACCAGGAGTCCGTAGTTAATCATCAGATAGTAGTATTTGGATCATTGCATGCCCCTACTCTTTTTGTTACCCATGTTGTTGAACCCAGGTTTAGTACCTGAAAGATCACATATTTTACAGGACTCTAAATTCTGCATATGCATCGCTCAGAAGTATGGATCATACTAAAAACTTCATGCAGGTGGTATTTCGAGCCCTGACATGTATGCCCGTCATGTTTGTGACTAATGCTTCAAAGATACAGATGTATGTTGAAAAAACAGTGTTCAGCCCATGTAATTTACCTCTGAATGTCTTCCCTTCCAGACCACCGGGATGGAGTTCCGAGTTGACCCGTCTGAGTTCAGGATCAGGGAGGGGATCGAGTTTCTCTTCCCAGAGACAACCAAGAACTTTGAGAAGCTGCCACTACAATACAGGGTAACACTAATAAACCTACATTTGTCTTTCCTATCATCTGCTTGTCTGGAAGAATTGGGTGAGAGTATCATCATATTGAACAACAAATTACATATTAATAACTTGATATTCTACCAGTAGCCTCTACTAGACTTCAGAAGCAGCTGGAAAGAGTAGAAATTGGCCAAATAGAAAGGTAAAATGCCAGAGGAGTTGGCCAGTGCTAAAGGAGTACAATTTGCCACTCAGAGCAGACCAACTCCCCTGACATGTTATGTATCTATTTGGCTGATTTCTACTCTTTCCAGCCACTTCTGAACCCTACTAGATGCTATTCGACCATTACAAGATTGCTACAAAGCACATGAATCCAGTATCAAAACTAAACTAAAAAAATCAGAAATTTTATTCCTCCGTGTAATTGTGTGATTTTTTTTAATTGCTAAAAATTATTGCCAAAAAATATTTTCTCGATCTGACCGACACTTTTCAATCTTATTCCACAGGGTTACTGCGGCTTTGCACTGCGGCCTCTGTGTAATAATTGTTTTTTGGGAATTTCTAAAAACTTTCTCTGACAAAGTATTTTTCTCTGACTGACTGTATTTGATCCCATCCCCCAGGGTTACTGCGGGTTCACACTGGTGGCCAACGACCGTCTCTTGTTGCCAGGCAACCCGGAGATCGGCGTTCTCCACTACCGCGAGAACTACTACGTCTTCACCTCCAAACAGGCTGCTCTGGAGTTCGCCAAGGATCCGGACATGTAAGTTAATATTACTTTACTTTATTGAAATTGCAACAAGACATCACCTGGGTAGCCAGGCAGCAACAAGGATCCTGACATGTAGGTTATCATTTTAGAAGTATCACACATGAAGCTCTGAGGAAGGTGTCTGATAGACACCAAAATTTCAGCAAGGTAACCATCTTGGTTGTGTAAAAGAAAACTCCGGTATCCTATACTTAACCAACCTGATGAAACTGTTTTCAGGTTTGTTATTCTTTTAAAGTCTACATTTGGACCTCGTCTAATCAACCTCTTCAAATCAGCCTGACCCAACAAATCTGTTCCCGGCAAAGTCTACCCACCCCAGTGTCCATGTGGGAGGATGTCAGCTTGTTTTCAGGTTGTGCCAGTTCGGAAATGAAGTGATCGCTGGTGCTCAAGCGTTTAATGTCTGCTGCCATGATCTAGAATTTCATTTCAAATGTCCTGAGGCAAACCTGGAAGCAGTTTGTCAGGTCTAGCTGATGTAAATTGAGGTTTTGAGGAGGTTGATTAGATGGACAGATTTTAGGCTGGTTAAGAAAAAGTGTTCCTCACTGCAGCTTACATCGTACGTGTCTCTTTTTTTTTGCAGTTTTATCCTCCAGGTGGCAGAGTGTGCCAAGAAGTCCCCTGAGCTGATCCAGTTACTGGAGCTCCACCAGCAGTTTGCCACTATCACACCTTATGCACAAGTATGTGGTCTTCATTCATTGATTGGTGGATAGATGGATGGATTCATTCATTCAGCCATTCCTTTTTTCATTCATCCCTTTCATTCATCTAAGTGGCTGCATTGATGTACCCCACAGTCAAAATTAGCTGCACAGCTCCAATTTTAGATGTACAATGTACATATGCCCCAATTTTTTCCAAGCCCCGAACATAAATTCATACTTTCCCATACAGCACTTTTCCTATCACTGTAGTATATAGCGGAGGGGATTCATTCCTCAAGCTAACCGACATCTTGCACATGCTGTCGTCCCTCAGTAAGATACCTGGAGCTGCAAAGTTCCCATTTAGAACTTTTATTCAGCCTGTCACACACTGTTATAAAGTAGTGTTTAGGTAATGTAATTCTTTCACATTTGATATTTTCTTGCCCTCTAAGAAGAAAACCTGACCAGATTTACTTTGTTGTTTCCAGGGAGACCAGGGCCGGATGATTGAGAAGCCGGTGACGAAGTGTGACAGCGGGACTCAGACGGACACACACTTCATGGAGTCCAACATCGTCAAGTCTTATGAGTGGAACGAGTGGGAGCTGCGCAGGAAGGCCATCAAACTGGTACGAAGGACTCACTCACCACTCACTGTCTGGTTTAGCATCAGTTGTTCCCTGATTCCCATGGGCTAGACATGCTTACACGCTGATGCTGAGGCTTGATGGCTGTCTGCCATTTACCTCTATTGTATATCATACATTCTTCTATACTTCATAGGTGATAAAAGTCAATGCAGCAAATAAAAATCCACCATGTATATTTATTAAAAGCCCAGTACATTGAGCAGTGCAGGAAGACATGAGAAATACCTGCACAGCTCCAATTTTACTACCTGAATATTACCCAGTATTTTGAGCCCTGAACATTGCTGACTCGCTTGTTGTTGTTCCAGGCTAACCTGCGGAAGAAGGTGACCCACTCCCAGCAGACCAACCTCAGCAACATGAGAAGAGACAACGTCACACAGGTCTACCTGCCAAAGTCAGTAAACATACTTCTTCAGAATGTATATTTGTTTGTTTGTTTGTTTAGGATCTCAATTAGTAAGACAATTCACACTATTCTTTTTGGAGTCCAGGTTATGATGTAAATCACCGTGTTGCTAGTAGAAGGGGATTGCCAGGCCTCCATCTGAAGTGAATTGCCAACTTCAGTTAGTAGTATTTGGACCATCACACACCAGGGCATGCCCCTATTATTTTTAGAAACTCTCCCCAAATACAGGACCTCCATTTAGCGTCTGGAGGTCCTATCTGAGGGACATCCCTAACATGAGCCAGGCACTCATTTTTACCTCAATGAAGAAAGTTTGTGAAAGATTGGTGACAAGGCAGGATTTGAACACTCTGCCATTATTCCACACAACCCCATGATGCTTTCAATGCTTCTTTCCTATCCATGAGACTAATGTTTTTTACAATTTCATATCAAAGTGTGTCTAAGTTAAGAGTCTCAATGATCAGTTGATAACCATCTGTATCTCTCCCCCCCTCACCAGGGACCAAGGCTCCCAGACGAAGACGGAGGACGGCACCAACGTGCCCAAACCACAGGTGTACCTGGCTGGTCTGCGTGGGGGCGGGGTCAAACCCACTAACATGGTCAAGGTCGACCTCACCAGGGACGTGGATGAGGACATGTGAAGGTCAAATGGTTAAAAGTTACCAAGCTTCTCTTATGACATTGGGTTTAAGAATCAGTTACAACTGTTGGGAGGAATATGTTGGCTGTAAGTCTCATGACGTACATATGATTTTTTATAGTGTTTTTGTCTTTCAAAAGTAGACAACACTCAGTCTGTTATTATATAGTACAGGTATGTATGTGTATATGTGGTGTGTACATATTGTGGGATCAGTCAAAAAGAGTCGAAAGTAATGTACATGTATTGTGCCTGTGGTTTTAAAATTTGTAGATAACAAAGTGTGTGACTTTGGGTGAAACATATTTTGGTAAAACATTGTCTTAGTACACATTGTGTATATTTTGTGACAAAGTTTGTATTTTGGTAGGCATGGCAAGCAAGTTCCACTTTGATTTGTGAAGTCCATCCAGTCATTCCAGTGTATACATTTTCAATACTATGAATCAATTTGCTGTTTGGTCGTACCACACTGTAGCGTTCCTGAAACACTAACTTACAAAAAGTGTCCTAGATTTAAAAAAAGTAGCAACAGGAGAAAAAAGTGTACTACATGTATATATAAACCAGAAAACTATGATCAGAGATTATAGATTATTAATGCCAAGCAATGTCTCTTGAGTTTTAAGTAGATTTGCAAATACATGACTGTACACATGTACAATTAGCTGTCTAAGAGTCACATCAACTAGCCTGGTTACCTAACCTACATTGTATCATAGTTTCTGAGTCCTACATCTTCTCTGCAAATAGCCTGGTTACCAAACCTATTAGCTCGTGAGTCTTACATCCTCTCTGCAAATGCCAATCTCAAATTACTGCTAGCTTCCAGCCAGATTTGATTCTGGGACCTTTAAGTTCATCACTAATTTCCTGTGTCTGATCTCTTGGCCTGTCATTCTGCCTGTCAGTCTTTCCCCACCTATGTATTTCAACCAACTCGGTACGGACAAATATACACACAAACCCACATATAACTGACTCCAAACAAGACTTTCATACCCAGAAGTAAAAACAGATATACATGTTTCTAGCCCAAATCTTTAAAGTAGTAACGTTAATATTGTTCTTTTGTACTGAGTATGATGAACAAAATAAAATGACTGTCAGGAGATTTTTGAGAAGTTTTATTGAAACACACCATAAAGTACCCATAATACACATGAAGTTGATCTCTTTTTCATGACAGAGCTAAGGGAGTGCCCTGTAGCTCCTTTATATAAAATTTCACTAAACGTTGAAAATGTGATGGTTTTATTTTCACAGTGAACTCTCTCCTGGGAACTCATACCACTAGTCCAATCCATTACATTTACACTGCCGTTGCTACAGAATTGGTTTCATCATGGGCACTCCCTAGACATTTCATGTCACTTCCTACACTGTGTAGTGTGTACTGTTGATAAACATGACACATACAGGGTACAGTCCACTAAATTCTAAGTTAAAATGACCACTACATTATGGGTATACAATGCATAGTCATTGTAGTCATTTTCCAATATTTAAAGCCATACTGATTTGATTGACTGTATGGATGACATTCTCTGAGCACCCCAAAAAAAGATGAAAAAAAAAGCTGCCTTCATTGTGAAATCTAAGTGATGACTGGAAGGTTGAACAATTAGTGAACACTAGACTTCGAAAGACTTGGTGGTATGAACAAGAGAGTGCTGCTCCTCTTCCTATGTGGTACTCCTCTTTCCCTTCGACCTCTGTCACCCTTCAAGTTCCAAAAGAAATGGTCACAAAATCGGACGAAAATTGATGCACGTTCATTCAGATGTCACCCATATAATCAAGTCAGTTTGGCCTCAATGGCAAGTAAAAGCTGACACGGCAAACCAACCTACATTTCTACTACTTCCATCTGAAACATTTCAGATGCGGTCCATCGTTAGAATTGTGCCGCTGTGCTAAAAACACTGCAAATGCCTATAACAGGCACTGCTGTCATACATGCCTGTTGCACATCATAAACCGGGTGAAACTTTCGTGGTGATTTCATTTTTGCAGCGACCTCTCCATTACAAATACGTGACAATGCAATTGTGTCTTCCTTGTGTGACTACACTGTACTAATTATTTCAACCACAAACTCCCATTCCCTCCCACAGCGAAACAAAACCACTACAAAAGTTTCATGATTTACAGTAGTTGTACACCATTACCAAATCATCAGTGACTTTCCACTAACTTCTTGTGGCCAAATAAGCTGGTACACTTTTCTGACAATTCCTTTTGTCCTGTGGCTGTTTGTGAAAGCAAGAGGAGAAACTGACATAATTGGTAAAAAGCACTACATCAAGTGCTTATAGTATTGTAAGTCACTTGCACCTGTACTCTTAAAAGTACTGGATTTATAGTCAACAAACCTGACTAGAATCAAATAGCTATGGTGACTGTTTTCGAGTAAAATTTGAACTGTGCTCTAAATCACTGCAAATCATTCTGAACTCTTGCCCGTAGTCAGGATTTTGAATGGGGGGGGGGTTCTTGCCACTGCTTGAGGGACCAGCAAGCGCCGTAGGCACGAGGTTCCTAGGGGGGTCCGGGAAATTAAAAAGAAAAAACCTTCTGAAATGGCATTTCCTGCATTTTTTTTAGAGGATTTCAAAGAAAAAAAATCAGAGATAACTTTTTTCCATGACAAAGTGAGCGGTTTTTCTACGATTCCAGCCTCGCTGGTGACACGAATCAGTCTATCTTTTAAAGAAAAATCTTGGACCTTTAGATAAAAAGTGGACCAAAAAGTGGACCTTTGAGCCTTGTTCTTCCTCGATATCATTACTGCAAATCATTCTGAACTAAACTTCCTCGATATCATTACTGCAAATCATTCTGAACTAAACTTCCACGATATCATCACTTTGCCAAATGATGTTAACCTTTACGACTGACACATGGGCTAGGGCCATGACTGCTTTCCACTGACCCAGTTCTTATTAATCTGTGTCGATGATAGTCTTCTTGAAAGTCACAGAGCAGTCCTGCAACATAACAATAATTATTATGAAACTATTAAAGTGACATAATCTGGGAATATGAGATTATCCATATGGGATTATCCATCAAGGCACACAACAAAAAAGCACACAAAACATTGTACAATGAGAAATCAGAGAATTTCAATAAGAGATACATTAAAACTTTGAAGAGATTTAATGTTAGATTTGTTACTCACAGACTGCTTCCGTGTGTCCTGCACCTGAATAGGGAAATGCAGGGACTCCTCAGGTGGTGGCTGGTGGATTGTCACTGGGTCACGCTGTGCCTCTGCCACAGGGTGTCCCTTAAATGGAGAACAGAAGATAACTCACAATGTTCTGTTTTGCATTCATTGACAAGCAATATCTATTGACGCATTTTTACTACAGTACTAAGTTATGCTTTTGGGTGCAAAGAATATTCTTGATTGTTTATTCTTTGATTTTTAATAGCTATTTCATCCTATCTCATTCTGATATACTTTCTATTCTATTCTGCATTCTATTCTATTCTATGTCATTCTATTTTATGCTAGTGTATTCTATTCTACTCCATTCTTTTCTACTCTATTTTACTCTGTTCTACTCAACTCAGATCTATTCTATTCTTGACTTTTCTATTCTATTCTATTCTATTCTATTTTATTCTATTCCATAATCTATTATATTCTATTCTACTCTATTTTAATGTTGCTGAGGATGTCTTACCAGGTGTGCACCAGCTGCAGGTGTCTGTGCAGGTGCGTTAGTGAAGGTGATGTTGAAGGTGGGATTGTTGTGCAGTTGGCCCGCAGATGGGTAGTGAAACTGCGCAGCTGGCTGCTGGGTTCCAAACGCCGGGACAACTTGTGGGGCAGACTGGTACTGCAGGGTTGTAGGTGGGTACAATTGGGGTGGGTAGACTTGGGGTGGAGTTTGGGGTGCAAGTTGGTAGGGTTGCGGTGGAGTTTGGGGTGCAAGTTGGTAGGGTTGCGGTGGAGTTTGGGGTGCAAGTTGGTAGGGTTGCGGTGGAGGTTGGGGGGCAAGTTGGTAGGTTTGTGGTGGAGGTTGGGGTGCAGGTTGGTAGGGTTGAGGTGGAGGTTGGGGAAAAGCATGAGGGGGTTGGGGTGCAGGCTTGAACAGCTGGCGTGCAGGCTGTTGGTCCCCAGTGTGCCCTGGCCCTGGAGTGTCCCCACCTTCATCAGGGTCGGACGCTACAACCTTTTTCTCTGTTTGTTGGTATGTTGCTGGCTGGGTCTCTGGCATCATACTGTACACCGTAATAGCTGCAAAGTGCATAGAACAGTATGTTTTTTTTGCAATGTCATATTTCTGCTAGCAATGCGGTTCAACACAAAAAAGTTCAATGTATTATTATATAAAAAATAATTGATAGACTTATGCATTTTATACATACAATTTTTACCAAAAGATGTACTTTTGAGAAGCAAACAAATCATCGGGATGACATACAATTGCAAGATATCAAAATATCTATGGCTACCGGTATCTAAAAGTAGATTTGGCACGAGCTGAAGGCATGAAGAACAGAATGATCTCATTCACCTTCAGGCCTTTGCATGCCAGATGTACTGAGCATCCTGTTGATCCTCTTGTTCTCATCTTTCAAGACCTCCACAGCTTCTTTGAGTTCCTCATTTTCAGCTCTTACATCCTTCAAAGCAGCAGCCATCTAAAGATAGATAATTAAGTCCATTCATGGTCTAGGTCTAAGACTTAAGTCTCTTCAAATTTTATTTTTCCTCCAAAAAAGTTCCTTGAAACAACTAATAAAGTTTATATGGCCAAAGAATAATGCATGTATTACTATTAATCAGGCCATTAAGCACTCAATACTTTTGCAATCTAGAATTATGATATTTGTTCAAATGTGAGGAAGGTTGCTGGGTCCATTTCTTCTAGCTTAGGTCCAACTCCTGCACCTAATTATGTCCAGTGTTTTGATTTCATTCAGTGATAGTGTCGCACATTGCTTACCTGGTCTTCCCTTGTCTTTGCATCTTCAACCTGTTTCTTAAGACTTTCAGCCTCCTCCCTGTGCTGACAGCAATCCACGGTAGTCCCCTCCCCGCAGTAGGAGTTTGGCTAGGGTTAATAGATAGTAAAAGACAACTGAGTCTGACACAAGGACATATTAACTAGATTACTTTCACTTTCGTTTCCATTTCTCCCAAACATGAAGGTTTGAGCGGTGCTATGAAAAGTGAGAGTGGTCTGTTATTTGCTGGATACTCTCCAAACCGAAAGACAGGCCGACAAACTAGAAAGCCCCACAAAACGCCTGAAAATGCTATACACGTACAGTCACACGGTGTGACGCCGCACCGTGCGTGACACAAGCACAGAGTGTGACACTGAAGCACCTTGACACACACACACACAAAAACACGTCAAAACACCTCTGCTTGTACTAGTTGTAGACTACCTGTTGGATAGGAACCAATAACTATGTACATCAGGATAATTATCACACTGATAACGTTACCATTTTGCTTCTTAGTATCTTAAACATGCTCAATACAGTAAGATATATGGTGTACACACCGGCCGGGCGTCGAGTTCCGGTGGGGCGGTCTCTACAATTTCCCCCGACAAAGTGCCTTCTTCCCGTCCCACTTGTGGATCAGACGGCGGCGTTTCAGCGCCTCCATCGTCGTCCGTACCTGGCGCTAGTTCGTCTAGCAGGCGGATAACTTCATCCACGGACTTCGTAAGAACGAAATTAAGGTAAAGGTTGTCAACAAATTTCGACAAGGTGTTTTGAAAAACGCCATTTTGTTTTAAAACGTAATCTGATCTGTGCCTAGTTACTACTTTTAAAGCGCTTACAAATTGTAATCAAACATTTAGAATCGTGTCTAAGCGGACTGTTCAACCCTTAAATGATTACTTGAACATTACGGCAAGCCTTACCTGGGAGAAGTTGTCGTCATTTTCGTCAGCAACACCGTTCGCTGACACGTCTTCCGTGGCAGTGGACATGACAGCCTTGTTGTCCCGTCACTTCGTTCTACTTCCGTTGTTTCCAATGTTTCCACTTGATAAGTTTGTCTCCTTCTCTCTGATTCCGTAAAAGATCCGACAAATAACAAAGCTCGAGGCTTTGATTTAAGATAAATCGCGGAATTATGGGTTGACAAGGAGCTTGATGATCATAACCAGCGCCTAAAGAGAGGACACACGTCCTCACTGAAAAGGCGCCATGTTGACCGTGGCCGCACAACAAAGTCGGCAGGTAAAGGTATTCACTAGGTGTTCCAGTCGGACCTAGCTCAGTGGATGACGTTGTATGGTGACTGCTCGCTCGTACGTTTTATGCAAATGCACAGCTTACTACCTCTGTAAAGTTGACAGTCCGAATTTCTTAGCCTGCAACTGGCACCAGACGTCTTTAGTCAGCACCAAAGTCACGATTCTGCAGGTATCCCGCGGGACCACGCTCGGCCCCGGCTTTGTGCTGGGCCCCAGGCGCGCGCGGTAAACAAACACATCTGCAGGACGCAACTTCTATATTCATTGTACAGTTTTGTTACGCTTGCAATGGTTGGTTGATATTCTCCAAGATCAAGTCTAATGGCCAATCAGAAGTGGCATACTACGTAGCTGGTGGGCGCTGCATTGACGTCGACAGCAAAAGGGGCGTGTACGTGGGCGTTTTAAGTCCACGGTTTGCCATCGGAAAAGAAAACAATCGTTTTAGGTCCACAATTGTTTTTCTGGCGGCATATCTGACATGCCATTCCGTTTTAATTATACTCTGTTTGTTGTGGGCCGCCCCCATAGATTCTTTAAAGTTGGTATACGTAGGCGACCCAAAAGAAATCAATGTTGATATGCCATAAAAAAACATGTTCTAAGCCACCAAAGTTACTCTTTTTATTCACCTCAAAATAATGAACCACAAAAATAAAATCCACATTTTAGCTGTCAGTTCACGAAGCAAGATCCAAGTAGCTATAGTTCGTTTTAAATAACTTATAAAACGTTATCAAACAAACCCATTGAGTACTTTTCGACCAACGTTTCTTATTAACAAAGGGTGCGAATGAAAGCTGCCCAGGCATATTTGTTACCAGTGTAAACTTAATGAAACATGCAAACAGTTTGACATATACAATTAACTAATTCATTCATTCAGCCTCATTAATACTGTGGCTTCGCCTGCTACGTACATTTAATTATCTCGTGATCAGATCACCTTCTTATACTTTTGTTTGTGAAGAGTTCGTGGATTGATAACATTATATTACGGCTGTTAAGTCATTCCTTCTTTCTTATATAAAAACTCATAACTCATATATTCCTTGTATGTAATGTTCTCACGTGTATTACAATGAATCAGTTATGTTTACAGCTATATAGCCTGAAAGATAAGCATGATAACGGAAGTTACAATTATCTGCACTCACACACCACGTATATGAAGACAATTCCAACTCGTAAGTTATTAACTCTACATTCTCAGGGGAGATAACCAATACAGTGGTCAAATAGGAAAATATAATACATTAAAGAATGTTTCGATCACATGTTAGAGAATAAAAAAAAGGTCTCCCGTGCGTAGAGAATAGTTAAACCTTTATTATTACTGCATACATATACTCTGTACGTAAGATGACGTTATCCACACATGTATTTAGCTTTGTTAGATCTTAA
Organism: Branchiostoma belcheri; assembly: GCF_001625305.1. Taxonomy (NCBI): domain Eukaryota; kingdom Metazoa; phylum Chordata; class Leptocardii; order Amphioxiformes; family Branchiostomatidae; genus Branchiostoma; species Branchiostoma belcheri. Next base: position 1,511,748 of record NW_017803854.1, on the reverse strand, counting down.
GTTGTAGAAGACCATACAAAAGTCCCTGTACTTTTTTGTTGTGTCAATAAAGAATCTCTGTATATTTACTTTTAATGTAATGTTCTCACGTGTATTACCAATCAGATAACTGTTACCTGTATTAGATACTATGCTTATCTCACAGGGCCTGTAAGATAATCATGATAACTGAAGTTACAATGAAGATTAAGTTTGGCGTAGTCGTTACCCCCGCGCTGGTTCGGTCATCGACGATTGCAAAAACTCGAGAGGGAGCTCCGCTTCCATCACCGATCTTGATGGGCATGGCATACACGGTGGATCCGGTAGGGGGCATCTCGTCCAGGTGGGCCACGTTCTCTAGGATGAGGACGTTGTTGGGCAGGAGGATCAGGTGAGTTTCATACGTCTAGGGAGAGATTTTCAATGTGAGAAAGACGAAGGAAAGCTTGGGGGGATTTCAAAATAAGGCAACATTTGCAAAGCAAATGCATAACACAAACTACCTCTCTGTTCATTCTTACTAAAACAAATTCATATGTATGGTAACCAGCCCCAAAAACCTGTCCTGCCATTGCTACATGATGTATTTCAATACCACAGGGTGTCTGCTACAGCACCAGTCACCTATGGTTACAGCCATCTGTTCTAGTACTTGGAGAAGAAGGAAACTGAGCAAAACGATTTTCCTTATGCGAAGATAAACATTGATGAAAGGATAACTTCAACAAGAAAACTAGAAATGTAACATTTGCAAAGCAAATGCATAATGTTTACCTTCACATATGGTCTGCTCTGTTAATTCTTACTCAAACACATTCACATATATGGTGACATGAATCTAAATCCCTCCTACTATAAAATTGCAAATTATGTAACGTTAACTCAACACCAGAAGTGTTGAGACAGTCTGGTTCAGTCAGGTCAGGGGTCACTTTTTGGAGAAGAAGAAGAAGAGAAAACGTAGCAAAAACAATATTTTTTCGGTAATCATAAAAAAGAGGATAGGTTTAACAGCATTTTACCGTCGAATCTCCAGGATCTGCGGAGATGGTGTCAAACCCGACCGCCTTCACGTCACGGTTGTCCACGATCCACTGGGCGGCGGCGGGGTGCAGTCCCGGCGAGTGCAGCAAGGAGGCGTTCCTTGTGTGGTCCGTGCCGAGATACGCCGCCGGTCCTTCCTCCCAGAACTGCTCGCCCCAACCTGTACGGACTGGACATTGCATAAACATTATAATCTCCAAGCAGATCCTTGGGTGGCAAAAGACAGTATCAAATTGACCAGACAGTATCCAGACAAGAAAACGCGCCAAAGTTGCATTAAGCTTATTCCAATCAGAAAAGATGGCCTCCCATTGGATGGGATAAGTGCAGACAACAACAGCAACCCCCACCCCATGCCGAACGTTCTTGTCATCAACGCTAGATCGCTCTGTAATAAGATGGATGAGTGTCGATCACTACTATATTCGTTGAACGTTCATGTTGCGGTCATCACAGAAACATGGTTTAACCCTGACTTACCTGACGCTTTGTGGGATATCGACGGGTACAACCTTTTCTCCAAACCGCGTCAAGGCAAGAGAGGCGGTGGGGTAGCAATTTATGTGAACAGCAACATACAGGCTAAGGCCATCGATGTTACAATCCCTAACGACTTGGAGTGTTTGTGGATAAAGATTCGGCCATCACGTCTTCCACGGGAGCTGCCTAGTGTTGTGGTATGTGCGGTATACAACCCACCTGGATCGCCGCATAGCGACGACCTGATCACCCACCTGTTAACTGTGGTAGACGAGTTAAGGTCAGTGACCCCCGATGTCGGACTGTGCATCGCCGGGGATTTTAACCGAACCGACCCCCAGGATCTCTGCAGAGGAAACGGACTTCGACAAGTAGTTGACGTACCAACCAGAATGGATGCAACACTTGACCTTATCATCACAAACCTTGACCACATGTACCATCCACCAACGTTGCTTCCGCCGTTGGGCTCCAGTGATCATAACATTGTTCACTTCAGCCCCAAAACACGCCTTGTAAGAAACGAAACAAGGCCAAAGGTCACCAGACCAATGCCAGACTCCAAGATCAGGTCCTTTGGTCAATGGTTGGTCACGCACGACTGGACTGAAGTCCTTACAGCAGACGACGTACAAACTAAGACCAACAACTTTTACCAAACTCTAACAGAGAAGATAGATCAGCACTTCCCTGTGAAAATAACGAGACTACATCACACTGATAAACCATGGATGAACACAGAGATCAAATCACTGATCAGGAAGCGGCAAGAAGCCTTCAAAACTGGTAAAAACGACATATGGAGATCACTACGTGGCAAGATTCAAAACAAAATTCGTGACACGAAAAAAACTACTACAGAAACAAAGTCAAAACTCTCCAAAAAGACAACCCATCAAGGTGGTACCAGGAATTAGAAGTATGACAACACTGGACGAAGAACCTTACCCTCAACATCGAAGGTATTCCTCCAGACGACTACAAAACTATTGCTAATGAGATCAACAAGGTCTTGTGTGGAGTAACCTGTTCCTTGGAGCGACTGGACAGAGGTAAACTACCTGCATTCCTCCCATCTGAACCGGTGGACCAGTTACAACAAATGGATGTGTACAATGAGCTACGCAAAATCAAAGTGAGAAAAGCCACCGGACCTGACAACATTCCAAATAGAGTGATAAAAGAGTTTGCGTATGAGCTGTCAGCACCCGTCACATCCATTCTGAATGCATCGTTAGTTGAAGGATTGGTCCCCATGCAGTGGCGACAAGCTAACGTGGTACCATTACCTAAAACACGACCACCGTCAATCCAAGAACTTCGTCCTGTGTCCCTGACGCCTATACTGGCGAAGGTAGCGGAGAGATTTGTAGCGTCGTGGCTCTACAAGGACATCAAGCAATGCGTAGACCACAAACAGTTCGGCTGTCTCCCGGGTCGCTCTACGACGCACTGTTTAGTCGACATTGTAAATCAACTAGCGAGGACGGCTGATCGGAGAGGCACGATCACAAGCCTTGTGACAACGGATTTCTCCAAGGCATTTGACCGCGTGGACCATCATCTCGCGGTAACAAGCCTACTGGACATGGGGTTACGGCCGTCACTTGCAAACTGGCTCTGCGGTTTCCTCACCCAAAGAGCACAAAGAGTTGGATACAATGGGACCTACTCGGACTGGACGGTGACCACTTGTGGACTTCCCAGGGAACGGTGCTCGGTCCTCTCATATTCCTCGCCATTATCAACAGTGCGTGCCAAGATGCCATCGCGTCGCGGTGGAAGTTTGTTGATGACATGAACTTGGCGGAGAGCCGAATGATAGGCGCGGCCTCTACCTTACAAACCGACCTAGACCAACTGACTGGATGGACAAACAACCGACAAATGAAACTACATCCTAAGAAGTGTAAAGTTATGCATGTGTCTTTCTCCAAAGTCCATGTCCCACGTCCCCAGTTCTCAATAGCCGGCGAACCACTGGAGGAGGTAAAAGCAGTAAAACTACTCGGTGTGCACTTCCAGGAGGACCTAGGGTGGGAACTACATGTCAACCATGTGGTAAAGCAGGGCAACCAGAAACTGTACTTACTCAAACGATTACGGTGTTTCGACCTCTCCCGAGAAGACTTACTTTTGTGCTACAAGACCCTTGTACGCCCAACATGTGAGTACGCCGCCCCCGCGTGGCATGCCGGACTAACTACAGCACAACGTGCCAGGATCGAAACCCTCCAGAGAAGAGCCTGTCGCATAATTCTTGGACCGGCCTACACATCCTACAAGGAGGCGTGCAGCATCTTAGACCTGCCTACCCTAGACGACCGGCGACGTGACTTGTGCCGTAACTTTGCAAAGAGACTGGTGGAGTCGGAGTCATTCAGAAACTGGCTCCCTCCTACGCGAGGAGACATCAGCTCAAGAGACACTAGAAACAAGCACCGCCTGACTGGGATAAGAACTAAGACAAAAAGATACCAGAACAGTCCAATTCCTTTCATGACTCGCCTCCTGAATGAAACAGATCTGTGATCGAATATTGTTCTAATTGCCCGACGTAAATGACATTTACCTATACCCATTGTTATCTGTAGAACGTTATATTTACCTTGTGTACCTTTACATATATGTGTGTGTCGTTAAGTACTCCGACGTATCCGTCATACAACCTACCTGTTTTAAGGTAGTGTTTCTTATGTTTTAGAATTGTTAATTGAGAAAGATGAGTTTTTGCCAGTATTTAGAGTCTACTTTTAACTGTTTTTAAATGTAAAAAGTACGCAATTCAGCCCATGGCTGCGATGTACTTTATCTGATCAAAATGATCGAATAAACCATTCATTCATTCATTCATTCATTCATTCATTCATTCATTCATTCATTCATTCATTCATTCATTCATTCATTCATCCGTTCGCCAGAGAGGGTCCAATACGCAACTCAAGGTCCAGTACGCCATTGTTATTCGCTAGAGAGGGTCCAATACTCCACGGACGCTCTCTGGCGAATATTTGAATGGATACTGCCTGGCCAATTTGATACTGTCTTTTGCCACCCTAGGATCTGCTTGGAAATTATTATAGACATTGTCCCGGTACATGAAAATGACTAAAAAAAAAGTTGCGTACACAAAGCTATTATCAACGTAGCGACTATCACGACATCGATGGTGAATTCGGCCCCAAAATTCCTTGACTTTTTTTCGAACCCGAATCAGGTTCGATCGTATTCGATGTGACGTCACTCGAACCCCGAACCGAACGCGTGTTCCAATTTGTGAACAGATCTAGAAGTAGTGATATGAGTTGTTCAAATAAACCGCCTCCAATGAAGAAGTCAAACCCTCCAGTAATATACGTAGAAAATTTTATTAAATGTATACACTAGACATTTTTTACCTTACATGTTATTATTATAAAACCATGGTTGAAAGACTCACGCATGAGAATGGCGCCATCTGGGATCCGCCCGTACTCTCGTTCCCAGTCCTGTAAGTCCTGTGGTGTGACGGGGTAGTCCGGGTTGTCGCCTATCTTGTCCCTCACGTCAATCATCACTCCGGGGCCGGTCAGGTGACCGAAGGGGATCTGGTCAACTGGGGACAATTTAAGCAGATTATTAGATAAGCAACATTATCATATAGCCAGAGGGCAATCAGGAGGCTCCATTTCCCATTGGATATCAGGCCGTAACTAAAAAGTGGTCGGTTATTAGAATAACCGACCACATTTCGGACCGTACCATTATACAGGGGGCAGGACGCAAACACTAGTGTTAAGATTGAAGTATTTATCTATTTTAGTTTAACCTATTTGAAGAACACAGCACAATTAAAAAGATCTATATGAGATTCAAACAGAAAAAGACTAAACATAATTTTGACACCCCCAATAAAAGTGGTATTGTTCCAGTATCATGTGGTCACCGCAGACGATTGCCTAGATGATCTGTTTTTCTGTCCATGCCATTTTGTGTCACGTTATATGGAATGTGAGAGATTTTTTCGGTAGTGGAAGAATTTTATAAAGGAATCTGTGTCAAATAACTGTGTCAGTTGGATAGGCTCTTATTGTCGGTGTATATGGTGATATAATCCCTGGTCAGGTGCAATAACCGCCTCATAAACTACGCTCCGCTCACTTGCTGGTTTATTCGGTGATTATCGCACGTGACCAGGGATTATCTCACCATGTACACTTCGGGGCGGCGCATTTATTATGGTATGAAACAAGTTATTTAGCATGTATGGCCCGCTATTACGGTCACATGCATATGTCTCTGACGCCACGTTCCAATAAACTCCCGCGCAATGTTAAAGCTGCATCATCTATTCAATCTTTCAAAAAATACTAAATACTAGTAAATAAACTCACGTCTCCAGGCTCCTTGAGCGAAATGCGCGGGTGCGTCTATGTGAGTCCCAGTGTGCTCGCTCATGTAGATCTCATTGGACTCCAAGTACACGCCAAGAGCGCCAGTCACACCCCTGTTTTAACAATGAACGAAGACCTTTACTGTACACTCACAACAACTGCCCACTGGGCAGGCAGGGTATAGACTCTACCAGATTATATACGCTGGCTATATATAGGAGAATAATTGCCAGGGGAGTCTGGCCGCCTTATAGGTTTGGCAGGCCGCGCAGTTACCTCCCCGCGGCCGGACTCTCTTTTTTTGCCGAATTTTACGATCCGTACTCCTGTAGAAAGGCCTGTTAAGTACAAGTCACAACAGATGGACAGATAACGTTACATGTATTATACAATGTCAATAACAGTTTAGGTTGTTTTTTAAAGAAGACAAGGTAAGGGCGTGCTACCTCCATGGTATTAAAGGGTAAGGTCACAAGTATTCATTGACCATACACGTTTTGAGAAATAGTAGAAATGGGCCTAGAAACGAACGAACTGGCCAAGGGGGTTGGTTATCCAGCCATCGAGGGTCCAGTTTGCCTGCATAGTAGTTAGTCTCCACCAGACTCCTTTCTAGGTTGAATAGATATTACGAAATCGGCCTCAAATGTGCATAGATGCAGTCAAAACTGGACCCTCTTTTTAGGCTGCTTTCAACTATTTATGCATGCAAAGGAGTCTGATAGAGACTTTTTTATCGTCCTCCTGCATATCTTCTTCAGTAATGTTTATTTTATCACTTTGATCACATGCTAATAAACAAACTAATATTTACCTGTTGATGATGGTGAAGGTATAGTTAGGGTAGATGGGGTGAACAGGGATCCCTATCTTCAGCGTCCAGGTCAGATCAATCAGGCGAGGGTCATCGTCAGATCGTCCCAAACAACCAAGAAGGACTCCAAACAGTATCTGTATACAATGTGCGAATAATTCTTCGTAAAATACGTCAATATATCGTGACGTAACACCTGACGGAAGCGTGTTCGGCTCAGAACCTAGAGGTCCGGAGATTATCCATCACCCCTGAACAATAGGCCACAGCAGTCTTCAGTCGTCCATTTTGATCCAATTGACAGAAAAGGGGGCGTTCTTTCGGACGTGCCATCACTCATGAACAATAGGCCACTGCAAGTTACTCTCCAAGCAGAGGTTGTGGGGGAATGATCGTTACCTTTTTATATATTGCCGTTTTTTTGTCCTGACCCCCACCGGTGGCCGCGGACCATCTCTGGCTGGCTAATGGATACTGCCTGGCCAATTTGATACTGTCTTTTCGCCACCGAGAGCTGGGATCTGCTTGGAGATTAACTGCAAGTGAAAGGTGAAAATTGCAAAAGTCGCGTCATCTCTATTTCACGCCTTCATGCCAGTCGTTCATCTTGATCCGATTGACAGAAAAGGGGGCGTTGTTTCGGACGCCACCATCACAGTTTAAATCGTTCAGTTCTGGCAGTGACAGTGTTCAGTTTGTAGCTAAATCTAGTGTCTCTACCGCTGGTCTCTCCTCGCACCTCGAGTAGGAGGCAGCCACTGTCTGAATGTTGGGGACTCCATCCATTTGCTTGTCTAGTATCAATACATGTTTGTTGACGACCGATGTTACGTCACGGAAACCTGATACCTTACTAGTATGCAAACGCACCCATGGCCCGGGGACAAAAGCTCAGTATGGGGACAAAGCCGTAAATTAAACTAGGCTGCTGTAAACATGTAACGTATGTATTTTCTCACAATTTTACCACAAGTTCAAACGGATTGATTCAGACCCCATTAGATAGCTTTAAACAGTGTCTAGAGTTAGAAGTTCAAGGATTAGGTGTAACAAGTCAATCGGTGTAATATAATAAATATAGCCAGCTGCCGCCCGCCGCGACAACCGGTTCAGTACTAGTAAAAAGGAGTGCTGGCTTTCTCTGTTCTTTAAAGCTCTGGGGTCTGCCACCCAGGCTCTGTGAGGGCTATTATACAGTACCGTTCGCGTTATAGTTACCCTAACGGCCGTTACTAACGCGTTTTTTTTCCGTTACTTTTCCGTTACTTTTCCGTAAGTTTTCCGTAACTTTCGCGTAAGTTTTCCGTTACTTTTCCGTTACTTTTCCGTTAGACTTCTGCATTCATATGCAGGCCGCGGTAACATCACAGAATAATGGGAGGAGTACTAATTTACCTCATGCGGGGCGGGAAATTACCGATACACACCGCTGGAACAGCGGAAGGAACGTTGATCTAGCCTGCATTTTACTATATTGTAACGTTTAAAACGTTTTACGATCACCGGCGCAATTCAATTAGATAGACATTTTCTTTTGTCACTGTTGCCCAGGCAAGCGTTTCTATAGTTTGTCAACTTTGGTTTGCTGTTTTTCTCTGTTAACTTATTTTACCACCGAATAAGCAAACCTACAATGTAGATGATCTGAAGTTATAAATGCCCCGGTCCGCCGTACATAATAGGCGGCGGGCGTGAGGTAACGTTAGGGATGTGCAAAAACATCGTGGAAAATTCCTATAACACTCGAAAAAAGGCAGCATATTTACACGTGCCCACCAACATTTTTATGGCTAATTATTGACCAGTTTTTGGGGAGTTTTGTTATGTCCTTGGAGTTTTGTTTAGAGTGGGACGGAAAGCCGTGCCGCCACTCCGACTCCATGCACTTCCGTGTTACATTACGTTGTATGTGACCAACAAAATTACGCCAAAGGCACCACAAATCCACATGTACATATATTTTTTTCCCGAAAATTCTTTTGAGTACGCATTTCGTCACTAGGATGTTGCTAATTAGTCGTAGAAATAAGGTAGAAACCAGCGTAAATGTGGCTCTCTCGAGATCATTTCGCGCGGGGAAGGGCGCCCCAGCATGCAACGGGCTTCGTTCTAGCCAATCACAGCGCAGGTCATCTAAGGTGAACCAATCAGAGCGCAGCTACTTGCATATTATAATGAGCATGCTGCAGCGGCCAGGGCGACCGGCCCTGAGTGCGCGGGAAATGTGTTTTGCAACTATATTTTTACGGGGATTTTCTGACGTTTGACGCTGACTTTGGCACGATATGATCGCACTACCATGTACACGCTACCGTAGGCGGCAAATGAGTGGTCATTTTTATATAATCGTCGAGAAATTTTGGCGTTATGCACCCGGAAGTGAGCCGATCTCAGTTTGCGTTCCCTCGATTTTTGACAGTTTCCCCCCTCAAAATAAGAAACGAAACTACCGCTATTAAATAGAACCATGTATTACAATTATCATTTCCACATGATATATCTATTATATATTCCTTTATTACCTATGATATCATCATGGTTGTGGAAAGTCCTCAGCTGGCGAATCGAGTCCTTGCGCCGGGAGTGACGGTACATTTTACCGTGAGTATTAAAGCCGCTAGTACTAGTAAGCCGCGCGCCTTACAAAAATTATAATAATTTTTCTTTTGTGTCAAAAACCGCCGTGAATTTAAGGCATGAGTTACCGATTTATATTTCTTCTACGGCAGATATTTCTTGTTTCGTCACGTCCCATGACGTCCTGTGAGAGCGGTAGGCCGCCGCTGGTACAAAATGTACAAGACATCGTCTGCCCACTGCTACACTTTGTTGACATACATTGTATTACACAACGTAATTTTCCGCTAGAAATAACTATAGAATAGCATTAAAAGATAGCACAATTCGCTTCACACAGTCGACACATGGATAAACCACAAAGTTATTTTACGAATCACATGTCCATTGCCTCTGGTGTTGTTATTTTTCAAGGGGCAACATCGCAACACATTAGCGGACGCCCCAGGAGGTGGCAAATTGCTATTGTCTTGTCGGCGCGCAAAACAAACATGAAATCCGACCCTATCACATTAACGCAAACGGTAACGCGTTAGAAATAATTTCTGACGATTTTCTAACCATTTTCTGACGAAAATCTAACCAAATACTGACGATTTTCTAACCATTTTCTGACGAAAAAATAACTCGTTAGTAACGGGGTACCCGGTTAACTATAACGCGAACGGTACTGTATATAAACGTAACCAATTCCCCTTCTCTTCACTGCGTTCCTTGTAGGAGACCGCAAAGGCGTGACCTTGCATGTCTGTGCTAGTCGGGTGTGGTTTATGTTCTGACTGACCCAGTTTTGCTGTAATTGAGAATCCAACGAAATCCGAGAGCCGCGTCAGTAGGTACAAATGTAGTAAACTTATCAACTTACCGTGATAACCGTTACGGTACGGCGTTGGGCCGCCATGTCTGTACGATGTCTTGTTGTATGTAGATCTGTCTTGGAAGGTCAACTTGAAACTAGAAACCAAAGGTCAGAGAGAGAGGGTTCAAGGGCAGGGGGCCAAATTAGCAGCCTGTTGGAGGAAAGCTAGAATCCGATTCGGATACACATGATACTGTATGAATCTCACACACTCACTCACAAACACAAACAGCAGAACCACACACACACACACACGAACTCACACACCTACACACACTCACAAATACACACACACGTGCACACACAGGCTAGGGGGGCACATACCATGACACACTCACAAACACAACACACACACTTCCTGATCCCAATTAGACTATGTCCATAATCATAATGCGCTTTTTGAGAAACATAACACTTCTCTCTGGAGTATTATCTTATACTTTGTTAACCTGAACCATGGAATTAATATTGGAACCTGAACCTAGCTGGACATTATAGGACACCAGAGCCAATGGAATTGAGTTAAAAAAAGGGCTACGCAGTTTAATACCACATGTTAAGTGCACCTAAAGAGACACAAGAGTCTCAAGATTTTCGCGATTACATCAATGGCGGCGGCCAATTGCTGGCCCTAGCCTCCTTCGCAGTCTTGTTGGCGTCGGCGTTATTTTTTTACAGGTTTGCGATAGCAAAACCTGTTCTATTTTACCTGGATTTTATGGGCGCCGCCATTTTGTTTCCCGTCATGCAATGGGGCAGGTCAAAGTTGAGTGAGGTGCATTGTGGGACCTGTCACAGGCCTACAGTGTAAGGACGACACCTAGCGGTATGTTTGGAAAGAGCAGTAACTGAAAGCCTAACCTGGTTGTGTGTTCATTTTGGCAGAAGTGTATAGAGGCGATGGCTTTGACGTAATAAAGGCGAGTCTGATTGTGTTTAGCACTTGACGTAATTTTCTTAGCATGACGGGAAGGAAACTTGGCGGACCTAATGCGGCGGAACTTTAAAGTGTTGTTTTTTTTTATGATGAGATGGTGAGGCTTTGGTATTAGTAGGTTGGTCTTGAGGATCTTGTCGAGGCCGAGCCTAGGGACGACAGATTGTCCTCAAGTACAGGGGTTAGTAGGTGGGATAAGTGGCATGAAGTTTTGGTATGAGTACACTTCCTGATTTCAAGTTCATTATGGAAATTGTAAGTTTTTTTCAAGCTTACCAGTACCATTATACAGTGACTGTATAGGCGTTTGTAAACGTTTTTACGACCTGCCTTTCAGGCTGCTTGAACTTAACAATGCCGTCGCTTGCGACTCTCCATCTGTCTGAAATCCCCTGTCCTCCACCCAACCAAGGAACATAATTGAAGTATCTGATCAAAACGTTAATTATAGCTCACTTTCAACCTATCCTGATCTAATCTAATTGTCATATCCCATAGCTCTGGTCATATCCATTAAATGACACCTTTTCCTTCTGTGTGAGGACTTCTGTGTGGGGTGAACATTTTTCCTACGACATACTATACACTTGTGGGATGACCCGAGGCTCGGTGTGTCAACTCAGCGGAAGCTAGCCTTGCCTACAGGTCAGCCAACTGCGCGACCCGATCTCCTACCTCTAATTTGCAGCCGTCAACTTCAATTGTAGGTTTTGCCCAGAGGGGCACGTCTGAGTCTACACATTAAGTTCTAGCTGTATAACCTCTACCAGACTTCAGGAGACAGCTCAGGAAAGGGGGCCTGCAAGGGGGGTCCCGACAACGATCTATGCTGAATTCGGAAACTTCTCGATTTTTTAATACGCTTTACGATAAATTCCAAGTGGCTATAACGCATTACGTAGAATTAAAACGGCGAATATGCTCTACAGAAAAGGGCTTGCGGGCCCCCCAGGAAAGAGTAGAAATTGACCAGATAAAAAGAAAACATGCCAGTGCAGGGGATCCGGAGTTGGTCCGCTAGAGGGTAAAGTGAGGCGAACCGTATATTCTCTGTTTGTGAACAGCATAACTCAAGAAGCTTAATATGCATTGCCATGAAACTTGGTAGGTGGGTAGGTCTTCATAAGAGCTAGGAATGATTAGATTTTGAGCCCCCTGGCGGCTTTCCTAGGTACTGCAGCAGAACTTCCGGTTTTGATATCTCGCGATCTGGACATGCTACGTGACATGAATTTTGCTTGGTAGATAGCTTTTGGGGTAGGGAAGACGTGACATGAATTTTGCTTGGTAGATAGCTCTTGGGGTAGGGAAGACGTGACATGAATTTTGCTTGGTAGATAGCTCTTGGGGTAGGGAAGACGTGACATGAATTTCGGTAGGTAGCTCGTTGGGGTAGGAAGACGTGACATGAATTTCGGTAGTTCGGTAGGTAGTTCGTTCGGTAGGTCGCTCGGTACGTCGCTCGGTAGGTCGCTCGGTACGTCGCTCGGTAGGTCGCTCGATACGTCGCTCGGTAGGTCGCTCGGTACGTCGCTCGGTACGTGGGTGGTACTTGGGTAGGCCCGCTCCGTACTTGGGTAGGCCCGCTCCGTACTTGGGTAGGCCCGCTCCGTACTTGGGTAGGCCCGCACTTGATTTGGGTAGGCCCGCACTTGATTTGGGTAGGCCCGCACTTGATTTGGGTAGGCCCGCACTTGATTTGGGTAGGCCCGCACTT
>NW_017803854.1:1490118-1497204 GCF_001625305.1 Branchiostoma belcheri | reverse complement strand
GGTTTTATTTCTCAAAGATTACAGTTTCGCAGTGCTTGGTGTAAACCCGCACTGAATTGCACTGCTAAAACAATGGGTTACAAATTATTAAAGAAATACATAAATTATTAATAAAATAATTAATAACATAAATTATTAATAAGATAACCTCTGAGTAGACATTGTCAGAGGTTAAATACATAGGTTAAATACATATCGTGCATACAGATTTCAATAAGCCTATTATTAATACATTATTATTGATGACTTGTCATAAATGTGTATATTCAAACATATTAGTTCGGCATTGCATAGTGCTGGTTGAACTATTTTGGGGGACTAGAAATTTAATATTAGCAATCATTGAAACATTCGAGTCAGGGCCGTTGTAAAAAACATTATGAGAAAATAATCTCCAATTATTGATGAATTCTCGTATCATGCAATGGTTGAGGCCATACGTCAAAATCTAATACGTTCAAGGTGATAATTCAGGTCAGGTAAAGATCTTTACATAAGAATTAAAATCTAATGAATTTCTTCTCCCAAACTTAACATATATGCATTACAACATATTTGAATCGAAACTGCAAATACTGGTTGCATTATTGTTGAAGAGTGTTACAAGATAGGGTATGGGACTATTCCTGTAACGATTAGTTCGTGTTTTAATAGTGTCCAATAGGCTGCTGTTTCTTGTTCTTCTACCACTGACGTCTCCCCGGAAGGGGGGTAGCCAATTCCGGTAGGACTCAGACTGTAGTAGTCTTCTTGCGAATGTCTGACAAAGGTGTTCACGTCTTTGCTGTAGTGTCATGAGGCATAGCGTGTTGCAAGCGTCAGTATAGGTTGTGTAGTCAGGCCCAAGGATGATTCGAAAAGCCCTTCGCTGTATTCTTTCCAGTTGACGTCTTTGGGACTGTGTAATGGCTGGTTGCCAAACTGGGACAGCGTACTCACAAGTGGGTCGGACAAAACTTGTATATATGGTGACAAGATCTTCTCTAGTATTACTCCGAAAGATTTGAGTCTTCTCAAGAAGAAAAGCCTCTGGCTTCCTTTCTTGGCCATGTGGTCCACCTGGGTGTTTCATTTTAGGTCAGCTTGTATATGGAGCCCCAGGAGTTTAGCTACTTGAACTTGTACTAGGGGGTAGTTGTCAATTTTTAGTGAGGGTAGTGGTGGCACAGTTTTTGAGAAGTGCAGAAACATCACCTTGCATTTGCGAGGGTGGGTAGGTAGGTAGGTAGTTCGGTAGGTAGGTAGGTAGGTAGTTCGGTAGGTAGGTAGGTAGTTCGGTAGGTAGGTGGGCAAGGCGTGGGGAGGGCGCTGTTGAGGCGGCACAACACAGTTTTAGCCCTTTGGGGATTTCTATAGTTAAGGACCCCAAAGTGACTCACTTCGACTCACTGAAAATCATAGTAGGGTGCACAAGCAAGGTTCAGATTTTTGATATGTTTAATTTCAGGGTATAGTGTACAACATATGCGAAAATGAGCTCAAATTTGCCGGCTAGTTTTCTTCTCATGCCCTCTTTTATTAGCGCCATTGCGGAGGTCATGGAACTGCAGCCGACGCACAGTACTAGGCGGGACAAGTATCCAAGCGCAAATCTACGCCGACTGAACACGCACCATAAGTCAACTTCTACAGTCTCAAAACTGACATATTCCTCTAACATTTACCACAGGTTCTATCTCGATACCATGCTCAGAACAATCTCTGCACCCTTCTCTAGTATTGTGCAGCACTACTTTGTGCCCGGACTACTTTTGACTACGGGGTTCGCCCATCGCCCATAAATACTGTGTTGTGCGGCCTTGACGCCTGCATGACCCTCAAAAGGTTAAAGGTCATGGGGCATAGAGAAGTCATAAAGAAGTGAAATTTTGTTTTGGGTGTAACTATTGTTCTTTTGTTAGTATATTGATGACGAAATTGTTTACAAGGTAAGTGGGGATTAGAAAAGGATGAGAAGGAACCCTGTAAAAGGTAAAGCACACACAAAAAACATATTGTAAGTTACACTACAATGACTATGTACAACGCAAACCTGTCTATATTAGCAACCGCTAATATTACTATCTAGTTTCTCTGAGCGACGCGAGTAATATGCGGCCGCGAGGGACCATTTGCTGCCGAGGTAGTTTTTGCGCGCGAAACCTTCTCTCCGTGGCAAAAACTCCCTCGGCAGCAAATCGTCCCTCGCGGCCGCATATTACTCGCGTCGCTCAGAGAAAAAAATAACGCCGACGCCCAACAAGACTGCGAAGGAGGCTACGCTGGCCCCAACTTCAAACGGCCGGCAGCGCTCTAAACTACGATGGACTAACGAACTAAGTGTGTCATCATTTTGGGCCGTGCCCCAACATTCGTAGACTTTTTTCGAACCCCAATCATGTTCGCATGTCACAATGGTGTGACGAACCGAACCGAACGCGTGTTCCATTTTGTATGCAGCAGTACATCAGTTTTTTTTTTTCATTTCTTATTTCAGAAACGTTTTTGATTTAACGGCTACACCATTATTACCCTATATTATAGGAGAAATAAAAACAGCCAGACTGATATACTGTCGATAATTACCGGGGTGCACGTGGGGTGGTTATAAAACAAAACAAACACTACAACAAAGATTTTATTATTTTTCTGATACTTAATTAGATGCCAAGAATATCATGTAATATATTATTATATACATCAATGTGCAAAAATACCTACAAAAGTATTTGGGTGCACTGGTGCACCCACAGGAAAAAACTGGGTGCGCATCCAGTATTTCGAGCCCTGCATATACATCTAACGTTACATATACATGGAGCAAGACTTCAACTTCAACACCCTAAAATTTAGATTGATGTCTGTATACATGTCCTTGAATCTATTAGAACATAGAAAACGCTATAACACAACATAAGGCACCCTACTGATCACCTTAGAATTTTTCTCGGAGTTAAAGTTTGAAAAATTTGATAACATTTGGATTTTTCCATCCACGTGCACCTTTCTTTCCATTAAACTATTTTCATGAAAGTATGCTTTCATGCAAAAGTCAGGAAGACACCGATAAGTGCAGTCATTGATGAAAAGATGACGGCCATGTTTGGTGTTGTCGGCCCTGCTGCGCTGGTTCGGCCATCCACGATTGCGAAAATTCGAGAGGGAGCTCCGCTTCCGTCACCGATCTTGATGGGCATGGCGTACACGGTGGATCCGGTAGGGGGCATCTCGTCCAGGTGGGCAACGTTCTCTAGGATGAGGACGTTGTTGGGCAGGAGGATCAGGTGAGTTTCATACGTCTAGATGGGGTGACAGGGAGAGGTTGTTAATGTGAGGAAGACGAAGGAAAGGACAGAGCTCGGGATTCCAAAATAAGGCAGCATTTGCGAATCAAACGCATCACTACCGTTCTGTAAAAACACATTCATATGCATGGTAAGCAGCCCCTCCAACTCTGCCAGCTACATAATGACAAATGTACCCAACACCACAGCGTGTCTGCTACAGCACCAGTCACCTATGCTATGGGTTACAGCCATCTGGCCCAGGTCATTGATCATATGCAAAGCAAATGCATAATGTTCACCTTCGCACATGGTCTGCTCTGTTAATTCTTAAGTCAAACAAATTCATATGGTCAGACAGGAGTCTAAATCCCTCCTTCTATTAAATTGCAACATTATGTAATCCAACACCCGGAAGTGTTGAGGCTGTTCGGTCTGTCTCATCAGAGGTCACTGTTTGGAGAAGAAGACGAGGAAACGTAGCAAAAACAATGTGTTTTCGGTAAACCTGAAAAGAGGATAAGTTTAACAGGAAAATGAACATTTACCGTCGAATCTCCAGGATCCGCCGAGAGGGTGTCAATCCCGACCGCCTTCACGTCACGGTTGTCCACGATCCACTGGGCGGCGGCGGGGTGCAGTCCCGGCGAGTGCAACGAGGAGGAGTTCCTTGTGTGGTCCGTACCGAGATACGCCGCCGGTCCTTCCTCCCAGAACTGCTCGCCCCAACCTGTGCGGACTGGACATTACACGGGGTTAGCCTCCTTTTCAGGCGTTCCCGGATCGACCGTTTTTTTTGGGGGGGGTGCACTTGAATATGAAAATCATGAAAACTGTTCGGGTTCGTGCACTAAGCTATTATCAACGTAGCGACTACCACGATATCGATGGTCGGATGCGGCCCCAAAATTCCTTGACTTTTTTTCGAACCCGAATCAGGTTCGATGGTGTTCGATGAGACGTCATTCGAACCGAACGCGTGTTCCATTTTGTGAGCAGATCTGATTGTGAGTTGTTCAATGATTCAATAAACCACCTCCAATGGAGAAATTAAACCCTCCAGTAATATTCGTAGAAAATTTTGTTAAATGTATACACTAGACAATTACGTGTTCCGCTCCGCCCAGTAGTGGAGTACACTATGAAGCAATGATATTTCAAACCGCTAGGTGACGCTTTTGCATTTGATGCACCGGACTGCGATCAAGTAGACGCGTGCGTGCGTGCTTTCAAAAATTATGGCGGAAACCTCCTGAAATCTGAGCAAATTTTGACGCGGTAACCCTTGATTCTAGTGTTTGAAAACAACTGGAGGTTTCCTGACTCGCCTCGCCAGCATCACGTTGACATATTTTACAGCCTGGTTTGATGTACGGTAAATTTCCATGGCGCATTCCAACTCAACACAAGAAATCCACGACCAGAGCGTAGTTTTTCGTCGTTCCCACATAGACGTGGGCTACGTGTGCGGGTTTCTTGGAGCTGTGGGTGACTTACAGAAGGAAGGAGAACTGCAGGATATCGTCCTTGAAGTCGAGGGCCGGCGGTTTCCCTGCCATCGGCTTGTTCTGTCCGCGGCCAGCCCCTACTTCAGAGCCATGTTTACAAACGACATGGCGGAAAGTCGGCAGAAGACGGTCGTTTTACAGGTACGGTTGCGGTTGGCGCGACGATATTATAAATGTTTAAGATGTTATTAATAAAAGGAGAAAGGCTACGGTCATCATACACTAGATAAAATGTAACCAGGAAGTCGGTTTTTTTTTGCCCCTCTCCTTGCCCCCCTCCCCACTAACTCATATCACGTCGAGAATTTTTGGCGACGCCAAAGGGGCGAGCCTAGTAGTAGTAAAGCATATAGCCAGTTTGGAAAAATTCCAGCGATTCATCAGTTTATATCTGAACATATTGTGATATTGTAACCTTCCCTGCCATGTGACTGTTCAGTGTTACGTTATATATCGTTCTGCTAGGGTTTTGATGCAGACGTATTTGAAGAGATCCTGAGTTACATCTACTCGGGAACCCTCCATGTGTCCCTGGACAGAGTGCAGCCCCTGTACCAGGCAGCTGACCTCCTCCAACTGGACTTTGTGAGAGAAAAATGCAGCAGCTACATGGCCATGAGCGTGGAGCGCTCCACCTGTGTGGACATGTACAAGTTTGCTGATGTCTTCTCCTTGGATGTTGTCCGGAAAGATTGTTTGCAGTGTATCCATAGAAACTTTGTTGAGGTGGGTCTAATACGTAATAAGAACCCAAAACATTTATCGAGAAGCGTAGGGTGACCTCGTGTGCTTGGCTAAATATGCGAGAAGCCATATTGCACTAATACGTATTGAAAAAAGCATCATGATGCACATCACTTGTGGATGTCAAAATAAAGGTTGTTTTTCCACATTTCCCAAACATGTACATATTCTCTACATACTTCCACAGGTTGCCTGCAGTGAGGAGTTCTGCAGCCTGAGTGTGGATCAGCTGACTGAGATCATCAGCCATGATGAGCTGGAGGTTAAAGAGGAGACAGGAGTGTGGGAGGCTGTGGTGAGATGGGTGCAGCACAGCAGGGAGGACAGGTGGGCAACAACATTCAACTAATGTGTAGACATGGAGACTGGGTTTTGCTTGATTGACGGAGTTTTGACCCGGTATGCCTTGGCTTCAATAATGTGGTCGGCAGGAATGTATGAAACATAAACCATAGCGTTTGTATATTTTTGGAGTAAGTTTCATCATGCAATTGTACGAGTTATAATGCATTCGTTGACATAATTCTGAATTTCATTATTGCAAACTTTATCTACTTCCCAAAAGTTTGAAATCCATGACTTCATTGTGATACCATCAAACCGGCTGATTCTGCCCCTACAGACTGCAGCACCTACCCAGCATCCTCCCTCACATCCGCTTCAACCTGCTGACCTCAGATGACACGGCAGCCATCCTAGAACATCCCCTGGTCAGGGAGGATCCCGGGAGTACTGAGGTCGTCAAGAATGTGGTGAAGGAGGCTTCCAACCAGAAGCCAAGGCTTGGGATGACCATGGAAATGTTCTGCTTTCAATGTACTTGAGAAAGAGTATGTAAAAAATTACATGTATGTACGATTGTAGTATGCATGCAGTAGTTTTTCTACCTTTGTGTGTAAAACTATATGATAAACTTACATAGTGCAAGGGCATTGTGTGTGCTTGCTTGATGTGAGACATTCTGAGAGGACTTTGCTGGACATCAATTCATGATGTTATTTTTTCTGTTTAGGAAGAAAGAAGTCCACTACCTGAACCCTCATCAAGGGAAGGACATCAGCTGCAGTTATGAAAACCTCCCTAAAAATCACAGATGTTGCAGTCACCAGTGATAATGATATTTACTTTCCGACCTATGAGTCAATGGATGATGACCAAGCGTCCCTGTCTAAGTACAACCATGCAGACAATGTATGGGAACATGCTGGTATGTCTTCTGTATCTGAAATGCCATATCATTACAGAAAATTCTTAGTCGCAGTGAATCATGTTTTATTCTACATTGGCACTGATGTAAGAAGAGGTAGTGCAGCGGTGCAGATGAGAAAGTACAACCAGCACACCGACCAATGGCAGGAGTGTTCACTTCTGGAATATGACAAAGAAATAGAGATAGATGAAGACGGTACTGAAGAAGATATTGATGGTACTGTGTTGTCTTGTGGTCCATACATCTATTTCATCACAAACGACAATATGCATCGCTATGACCCAAGCCAGGACCGTTGGGAGGAACGGACCCCACCGGAACTCATCCCTGATATCTGCACTGCTGTTACCATGAGAATGGA
>NW_017803854.1:1484539-1490098 GCF_001625305.1 Branchiostoma belcheri | reverse complement strand
GAAAAATTTGATAACATTTGGATTTTTCCATCCACGTGCACCTTTCTTTCCATTAAACTATTTTCATGAAAGTATGCTTTCATGCAAAAGTCAGGAAGACACCGATAAGTGCAGTCATTGATGAAAAGATGACGGCCATGTTTGGTGTTGTCGGCCCTGCTGCGCTGGTTCGGCCATCCACGATTGCGAAAATTCGAGAGGGAGCTCCGCTTCCGTCACCGATCTTGATGGGCATGGCGTACACGGTGGATCCGGTAGGGGGCATCTCGTCCAGGTGGGCAACGTTCTCTAGGATGAGGACGTTGTTGGGCAGGAGGATCAGGTGAGTTTCATACGTCTAGATGGGGTGACAGGGAGAGGTTGTTAATGTGAGGAAGACGAAGGAAAGGACAGAGCTCGGGATTCCAAAATAAGGCAGCATTTGCAAATCAAACGCATCACTACCGTTCTGTAAAAACACATTCATATGTATGGTAAGCAGCCCCTCCAACTCTGCCTGCTACATAATGACTAATGTACCCAACACCACAGCGTGTCTGCTACAGCACCAGTCACCTATGCTATGGTTACAGCCATCTGGTCCAGGTCATTGATCATATGCAAAGCAAATGCATAATGTTTACCTTCGCACATTCATATGGTCAGACAGGAGTCTAAATCCCTCCTGCTATTAAATTGCAACATTATGTAACCCAACACCCGGAAGTGTTGAGGCTGTTCAGTCTGTCTCAGCATGCGGCAGAGGTCACTGTTTGGAGAAGAAGACGAGGAAACGTAGCAAAAACAATGTGTTTTCGGTAAACATGAAAATAGGATAAGTTTAACAGGAAAATGAAGATTTACCGTCGAATCTCCAGGATCCGCCGAGAGGGTGTCAATCCCGACCGCCTTCACGTCCCGGTTGTCCACGATCCACTGGGCGGCGGCGGGGTGCAGTCCCGGCGAGTGCAGCAAGGAGGCGTTCCTCGTGTGGTCCGTACCGAGATACGCCGCCGGTCCTTCCTCCCAGAACTGCTCGCCCCAACCTGTACGGACTGGACGTTGCATAGGCATTAAACCCTAGGATCTGCTTGGAAATCGTCATAGACATTGTCCTGGTACATGAAAATGAAAAAGGGTGCGTGCACTAAGCTATCATCAACGTAGCGACCACCATATCATGTGATTTCGATAGTAAAAAAAGTCAAGGAATTTTCGTCCCCAAAATCAGGTTCGATCGTGTTCGATATGACGTCACTCGAACCGAACGCGTGTTCCATTTTGTGAACAGATCTAGAAGTAGAATATGACATAATAATGAGTTGTTCAAATGTTGTTTTAAAATGTATATGCTACACATTTTTACCTTGTATGTTATTACAAGGACATTATACGCTAGTATAATGTCTTTGGCTATGTATAACTACTAGTGACTAGTACTAACGTTACCCAGTACATATAGAATACAACACGGGGTATTCCGTATCGCCCGAGGTATCGGCCCGACCGCGGGTCGGATCGCCCGACGGCCGCAGGCCGGAGGGCGATCCGACTCGCGGGAGGGCCGGGACCGAGGGCGATGCGGAATACACCGTGTTGTATTTTATTTATATCATACCCACCCAAGAAAACGCGCCTTTCAATGCAAGATGAGCCAAAAGTTGGTGCCCCTAAACCCTCAAATGCAACAACATCAGTTCCAACGTCCGGATTCTGTATTCGAATTTTCGAAAGGGGCGCACGCGGTTAGGACGAAACGCGTTCGAATCGTTTTATGGAAGCGATGGAAGCGTTCGATAACGGGTTCCGGACCGGGCCGTACCGTAACGTACGGCCCGGTCCGGAACCCGTTATCGAACGTTATCGCGCCCGGGTATGATATANATGGTGACTGGTGTTGTGTTACATAATGTTGCAATTTCATGGTCTGCTCTGCCCCTCTCACCATCTACTAGTAGTACATGTATTTGAATGTGTTTGAGTAAGAATGAACAGAGCAGACCATGTCCGAAGGTAAACATTATGCATTTGCTTTGCAAATGTTACTTGTCTCGTTAGATAATCGACATTATGGTATGGCACAATTCATTCCAGTGTTGGAAGGAAAGGTTTAGTCTTTTGAACTTTAATTCTAACTGCAATGTACGAACACACAAGCACAAACACGCAAAACAGTGAAGTCGCACATGTCAAAAGACGATTTTGTATGAAACTTTTTAAAACGTTAGCCTGGATACCATCCTGATTTGGGCTCCACAACACTCGAAAAAATCAATGATGCGTTGATTGAGTCTATCGAGCGTTGCGGAGCCAAATGCGGATGATACCTAGGCTATAAAACGTAGCACAACTCACGTCTCCAGGCTCCTCTTGCGAAATGCGCGGGTGCGTCTAGGTGGGTCCCAGTGTGCTCGCTCATGTAGATCTCATTGGTCTCCAAGTAAATGCCGAGAGGATGGTCGCCCCTGTTTTAACGATGAATGAAGACCTTTTATTGTACACACACCTGCCCACAGGGTTAGTACAAGTCACAACAGATGGATTGTACACAGATAACGTTACGCCGATGGAGACTGCTGCTTACCTGCTGATGATGGTGAATGTGTAGTTAGGGTAGATGGGGTGAACAGGGATCCCTCCCTTCAGCGTCCAGGTCAGATCAATCAGGCGAGGGTCATCGTCAGATCGTCCCAAACAACCAAGAAGGACTCCTAACAGTATCTGTATAATGTGCGAATATAAATACATTATACTATAATAGTTCATCGTAGAAGACATCAATATATTGTGGTAGCAACGGAAGCGTGTTCGGCTCAGAACCAGGAGATCCGGGGTTCGAATCCTGCAATATGTCACCGACCTTGTGCCCTTCGCAAAGGCACTTGAAATGACTTTTCTCACTGTCTCACATCTGTCAGGTGGAAATGAGTACCTAGCTTCGGTTAGGGGCGTCCCTTGTTTGGGGAGAGCCACACCACTATGATTATATAACCATACACATGCGGGTATCATACGATGGCTGGTTAGTTGGATGTGGGATGGCAGGCAAAAGATCGCATTAACAATTCTACAAAAACCCAGTATTAAAAATCTGCCAGCTCGGAGGCCTGCATAGGATGCTAGGCGTGCAGGGGAGTCTCGGCCGACGGGACCAGCAGCTGGGTTAACGTTCTGGCAACAAGCCCAACATTCCCGACAATGAGGACAGGCCATTGTCAAGAACACCAGCTGCAGTCAGATCCAATCCAAAACAGCAATTCAGCTGTATACTACGTGTTCAGTGAAACGGTTATATTTACAGTAGAAGTGTGCAAAAGACGGAAAGAATTCAAATATTATTGCAAAGCAACTCCTTGGTAATATTGTAAACCCTTGGCGCGTGCTAATATTAGGACCTGGGCGGGTGGGCAGCACTCTCAACACCGTAGAGATACCGGGGAGCCTACAATGGTCTGGCAACCAGGCTACTAGTTCTGTTTACCTTTTTTTGTTTCTTCATCTTCTTACTCCTCTTCTTCTTCTCCAAACAAATCAAGTCAGTGACCTGGACTGGATATCATTACATTATAGAGTTGAAGAGGCTGCTCACCATGTATTATAATTATTAATGTGTTTGAGTAACAATAAACATAACAGTAGTTTGTTAGGCTAGACCAAGGACGTCCTTGGATAGTCCACGGGAAGGTTGACATTATGCATTTGCTCTGCAAATGTTACCTTTCTAGTATCAATGCATGTTTGTTGACAACTGATATACTACGTCACGGAAACCTGATATCTTGTGCAAACGCACACCCATGCCTGGGACAAAAGCTCAGAGTATGGGGTGGGGCCAAAGCCATGAATTAAGCTGCTGTAAACTAGTAACGTTTTAGCTCACAATTTTACTACAAGTTCAAACGGGTTGATTCAGACCCCAACACGACAAGATACGGGCCATTCGGTTGGGGGAAGCCACACTCCCTGATCCCAGGGTTGGCACACGGGGCGTCACAAGTTTGGCAACCGGTCAGAGTCGGTCGACAACAGGTTCAGTAAAAAGAAGTGCTAGCTCTCTCTGTTCTAAGCACTGGGGTCTGCCAGCCACGCTCAGACCAAACGTAGCCAATTCCCTTTCTCTTCTCAACCCCAACAACAGTAGTCTCCACCAGACTTCTTTGAGGGGTGTATAAATCGTAGAAATCGGCCTAAAAAGGGTATTAATTGGCCAGAGAAGGTAGCCGGCCAGAGAAGCTCCACTGCCCCGCCGATTTCTACGGCCGATTTCTACGATCTATTCACCCCGCAAAGAAGTCTGGTGGAGACTAAACAACAGCACCGAGTCGTAGATGGATCCATGGATCCATGTGAAGTAGATTGGGAAAACTACTGCTGTCCCACTTTACAATCACTGCGTTTTAGGAGCCCGCAAAGGCGTGACCTTGTCTGTGCTAGTGGTTGTTGTTCACGTTCATGTTCATAGTACGACTCTAAGATAGACAAAGCCCCGAAAAAAAGCCTCTGCTGCAAATGTTCGGAGCTTCTTTTTGCTGCGGCTGTATTCAACGAAATCCGGGTAGAAAACTCATCAACTTACCGTGAGAACGTTAACCATACCGCGTTTGGCTGCCATGTCTGCACGATGTCAATGACGCATTGTATGTAGATCTGCCTTGGAATGTCAACTTGAACCTGGAAACCAAGGGTCAAAGAAAGAGGGTTCAAGAACACCGAGCCAAGATTTTGGCGGCTTGTTGGAGGAAAGCCAGAATCCGATTCGGATACACATGATAGTCCCAAAAGATGAATGAATCACACAAGTCCACACATACAGACACGCACACGCGCACACATAAACACACGCGCACACACATACACACACATATATACACATGTAGGGGGTTGGACTTGTGTCACATCTGGTCTCAATAAAGGACAGGGACCTCGTGTCCCTGGATCAGTCTGGCCCAAGCCGTGGTCGAGTGCAGTCATCATTTTAGCAGCATCCACTATATATAACACACATACATACACACACACATGTGGGAGTAGGGGGATATTTAGGGGGTACTTGGCACTGGGAATTCAAATTATAAAAAAAAACTTGAAGTCAACGCAGTTCAATACCACATGCTAAGTACATTAAGCTATCATCATGTTTGATGTGACGTCATTGGAACCGAACGCGTGTTCCATTTTTTTGGTAGGCAGCAGTCATCACATTAGAAGTGGAGGTTTTTTTTTACGAAGGCCCATAGGTACACTTAGTATTTTTTATTCCACTTTTATTTTCTATGGGTACTTTGTATTTTCTATGGGTACTTTGTATTTTCTATGGGTACTTTGTATTTTCTATGGGTACTTTGTATTTTCTATGGGTACTTTGTATTTTCTATGGGTTACTTTTATTTTCTATGGGTACTTGTTTTTCTGTGTGTACTTTATTTCTATGGGTACTTTGTATTTTCTATGGGTTACTTTATTTCTATGGGTACTTGTTTTTTTCTGTGTGTACTTTGTATTTTCTATGGGTACTTTGTATTTTCTATGGGTTACTTTTATTTTCTATGGGTACTTGTTTTTTTCTGTGTGTACTTTGTA
>NW_017803854.1:1470513-1484519 GCF_001625305.1 Branchiostoma belcheri | reverse complement strand
TACATCCTGGCATAGATTATGTTAATGTAGACACAGGACCATACTATTTTCGGGGGTGCTAGGACATATTGTTCAGACTTCCGTCAACATTTCCGTAGCGATATATGGTAAATCACTTCCTCGCTGAATGTAAATTACTCCTTTGTATTAAAAAAAGCCCGTAATCTAAAGCGAGGGTTCATTGCCAATGGTTGGGAAAAAATTGCATTGCGGTTTGCTGCCCTCCTACCAACCGCGAACGTTCATCACATGCAGTTTACGTAGGAAATATGGACAATATGCCGTTTCAGTAAATAACCTGACATCTAAAATTGTTGAAATATTCACAGAAACTCAAATTACACTCTAGGTTGACCGTCTAATCGTGTGGTAAGCTACATGTGTGCTGTAGTGACATGAATTGGCACTTTTGTGGGGAGGGGGGCGTCCCAACAAAGGTCAACGACCTCCATGGCTTACGGCCTATGTTTCACGCTTTTGCACTTCATAAGTGAACAATTTTAGATGTCAGGTTATTTACTGAAACCAAGGAGGTTGAATACAATACTTGTATTTAACCTCCTTGCTGAAACGGCATATTGTCCATATTTCCTACGTAAACTGCATGTGATGAACGTTCGCGGTTGGTAGGAGGGCAGCAAACCGCCATGCAATTTTTCCCAACATTGGCAATGAACCCTCGCTTTAGATTACGGGCTGTTGAACACAAGGAGTAATTACATTCAGCGAGGAAGTGATTTACCATATATCGCTACGGAAATGTTGACGGAAGTCTGAACAATATGTCCTAGCACCCCCGAAAATAGTATAGTCCTGTGTCGACATTAACATAATCTATGCCAGGATGTAATAATCACTATTTAATACTCCTAATTAATAAACGTGTGGAACATTGCATGCAAAACAAACAAAATTTTCTTAAAGTGTAAAGTATATTATATTTTAATAGGTTCAAAATAAATTTAGTTGCCTAGAATGGTAAACAGAAATATACCGCCCATAATAAAAATGGGAGCATCCACATGAAAGCAAAATGAATGTCGCTTCGCCAGCCACCAAAAAACTTCGCGAAGTACACACAAAAAAAAACAAGTACCCATAGAAAATAAAAGTAACCCATAGAAAATACAAAGTACCCATAGAAAATACAAAGTACCCATAGAAAATAAAAGTGGAATAAAAAATACTAAGTGTACTTATGGGCCTTCGTATTTTTTCATTAAATTGCCACGCCATTCTTACTCCTAGTGCATTATGTATGGTGCAATGAAAACAGCCAGACTAATATACATGTAACACAGTTACTGCCGGTTAATAACTATGGTGCACGTGGGGGTGATTGAGACAACACGCCCCCTCACACGTGTAGGCACACAGAGCAGTGTGCCATTTCATATCAAATGCATGTTTAATCAATACATGTAACTATCAGTTGTTCTACTCTCTGTTCTATTTCCCAAGCGTACTGCACTGACTGACTGACTGACATATACTGCACGCAAGGCATTACCAGTAACATAAGCACTGCAAACGTTGATAAAAGATATATACCCGGCAAAGCGTTGCACTACACTACTACAGAGTTGTGATATTTCTCTTATTAAAACGGAAATAAAGACAAGATGACGACACACTCTTATATCATATCAGGGCCGTCATCAAACATTCAAGTACTGCAAAGATACACAGATATAATAATACAGATAAACATACCCAATCAAAACAACAACTTAAATACAAATCTTTCTGCCATGAGCACAAGTCCTAAGCCCCATCCCTTGGTATGTCAGGCATTTTACGTTTTCTGTATGATATACATTTAACAGTACGTTTATGTAAGGGGTTGAAAATGACACTTTTACGTATAATGCTTTTGTGGCCAGTATGATAATTCTGGTTATGCTAATTCGAGGCTTTTATGATAGGAACATCAAGGACATGTCGTACAGGTGCGAAATGTTGTGTTGTTCTCTTGCTAGACGACTGTCTGCATTGCAATCTGTGGTTTGTCTGGGATTTGAGAATAAAAAGCTGGGAGTTCAGTGGGTTGGGAGAACAGTCTAGAGGACAGTCTGAGACAGAGACAGCTTGCGAGAAGGTTACAGAGAAGACTGTCCCAGCCCATCGTCTCCCGTGCGTGTGTGACGGCAATGCCTGTGTCCTGCGTGTGTTCTTGCTAGCCCTGTAGTTAGTCTCCCGTGCAGCATCCGAAAAGAACCTGGTGAATTCCACCTCGGTTACATTTACAGTATGATATACATTAAACAACATACTCTGATCTGATGTACGCATTTAGCCCCATATAGGTACATGTATGAACATGCAAATAAAGACTGTTTCTTTGTTGCACGGTTGTATACCATGTATTGGCCTGGAGGGGTAGAAAGTGTCTGGCCATAACATAATTGAGTGTAACTGGGAAAGAAACTAGACAGAAAATTTCATGCATGTTGAATGAGATGACGCACGAACAAATATTCATCACAGCACAGAACATCAAGATGGCGCGAGGCGAGACTCTGGTCTTCTTACTTCTGGTCTCCAGTTACGCACTTTTTGTAGCAGCTCAGCTCTGTCCAAAGAGCTGTTTCACTGACACATCCCAAGAACCCCTGGGGGCCCTTGCCACTTGCCGCTGCCCTATTAAGCAAGGGACGGAGACTCCCTGCAGTTGGGTGGGGCATGGCGGGATGTACAGTTTTCTCTTTTGCCTTGAGGCGATACCAGATGACTTTAGCACGCAAACGCGGTCGATCTTTATCGAGCACCTCTGTTCCTCGACTTTGCGGGAACAGTCTTTCCCAAACGTCTCAAATCTTCAGGGGTTGAGGATCCAGAAGTCAAACGTTTCTATTATAGAGAAAGGCGCTTTCCGAGGCCTACCGCTACTACGAGATCTCAACCTCGGTAACAACCGCATCTCAAGTCTGGGTAAGTTTCTGTTTCACTCCCTTGACGAAAATGCACGTTTTGCTTTTTTGAGGGGTGCAATGGGCTCTAACATGTGTGTACGTTTATTTATATCCTACCCGGGCCGCGATAACGTTCGATAACGGGTTCCAGACCGGGCCGTACTTTACGGTACGGCCCGGTCCGGAACGGCCCGGTCTGGAACCCGTTATAGAACGCTTCCATGGCTTCCATAAAACGATTCGAATGCGTTTCGCTCTAACCGCGTGTGCCCCTTTCGAAAATTCGAATACAGAATCCGGACGTTGGAATAGATGTTGTTGCAGTTTAGGGTTTAGTGGCACCAACTTTTGGCTCATCTTGCATTGAAAGGCGCGTTTTCTTGGGTGGGTATAACATAAATAAAATACAACACGGTGTATTCCGCATCGCCCTCGGTCCCGGCCCTCCCGCGAGTCGGATCGCCCTCCGGCCTGCGGCCGATCCGACCCGCGGTCGGGCCGATACCTCGGGCGATACGGAATACCCCGTGTTGTATTCTATATGTATCAGCTACAGCTGCCAGGGCCTTCCACAGTATTGCAATGTTGGCAATTTGAATAACTAAATGGACTCTAACATTTTACATTGATAATCATATTTGGTCTGATATGTTGCAATACCTAGCCTGGGTACCATCCGGATTTTCGCTACGCAACGTGATTTTTTCGAGCGTTGCGTAGCGAAAATCCGGATGGTACCCAGGCTAGCAATACCACCCTTACTGTGAAAATTGATGTATATATTCTGGCGGTAAGATTCAAAACGTAGGAACATGTATCAAATGAGATTACCAAGACGAGACATCATGAATGCTGAACACTACGTATTTACACCAATTCAATTGGAATGCATTTCTCCGGCACCAACCGATTGTTAATGGAAAAATTGCCTTTTGGGATGATTGTATTTTTGCCCAGATCATTTCGTTGATATGACGATCCGTTTCTCCTTTCCTCAGATCCCGATGCGTTTCTTGGCCTTGAAAAACTAGGCAACCTGTTCCTCGACAAGAACATGCTCTCTGCCATACCGCAGCATGCCTTTCGCGGCCTGCCTCTACGGCAACTGATCCTGGACGACAACCTGCTGACCTCTGTGCCCGTCCATGCTCTTCTACAGCTCAAGGCATTGCGGAGTGTTGGCCTACGAAAAAATCGCATCACTGTCATCGACAGCGATGTCAAGAAACTGCAGCAACACCGTTGCTTACGTTTTGTACTGATGGGAAACATCAAAGTGCGATGCGACAGGTGGTTCATCTGTCACCGAGAGTCCCTGTCCCTGTCCCGCCTTTCTTTCCCTCGAGGTCCCCCTCTAAAGTGCGCGTCACCCGCTGAGCTCAACGGGACTTTCATCTCTGACGTCAGCAAGGATATTTGCCAGGCCACCACTCACGGACCGGAACAGCAGAGCGTGTCCACCAGGTCATCAACGGCCAACATGGTCCCAAGAGCTTTTCAAATGGTCAACAGCAATCTGTACAACGAGACTATCGTCACCGGAAACTACACAGAGGTGCCACACAGCAACAACATGTCAGCCTCTGATCAGACAACACAGATGGACCATGTCATCCTTCTAGGGGGAAACCCTGCGATCAGCGACAACGTCCGCATCTTGGTCAGCGCCGTTGCCGTGCCCCTTCTCCTCGTGCTGACCACAACGATCGTCCTCCTCATCCACAAGTTTTACCGCGGCTCATCAAATCCAGCTCAACAAGGCGCAGCACCAACCCGTGCAGACGATGCGGACGAGGCAACCCCTGAAGCGGCAGGAGACGATAACATCGAGCCGTATGCGGTGGCCTACGCTAGCGCTGCGGACGAGACTGAACTGCAACGATGTGCCGGTTCAGGCGCAGCCGGACGACCCGACCTTGCTCTTCACAAGACCCAAGAAGACAACTGTACCATTCAGCCGTATGCAGTGGCCTATGCAGAAGACCCAGGGTCGGGGATTCAACCGTATGCTGTGGCTTACGACGAAGAGCAGATTCACTAGTGCCATGCAGAGACTGCCAACGATGACCTTGATATGCATACTACGCCAGAACAATCCCTGAGTGGAACAACCTGTCGGCATACATAGTGGACAGCCCCTTGCTGGACTCCTTCAAGAGCAGGCTGTCATCCCGACCATAGTCCAGACGCCGCGCCTCTCCCCATCTGCGTGATGTCCCGACCAGGGAATTTGCAGACTATTGAACTTGAACTTGAACCTACGGCAAGATGACAACTATAAGATAGGCTACCCTGACGCCCCACAAGATGCTGGAAACTATAAATTCCCAAGCACGTTAGTGAAGGTTAAACATCCAGGTAAACTATATCACTCTTCTTTAGCGTCAATCGTGACACTGAAGAGGAGTCATGGATGTCACTTGAAACGTTGGGAATTTATCTCCGTAATTCATCCAATAGTTGAGTTTGAGTTTTCTATGAGTAATCTCCAAGCAGATTCTGTGGGGCAATGGTCCATATTGGACCTCCTTAAGAGCAGACTGATACCCAGTCGGATGTTGGCCACCAATTTCTTTTTTTTAGCATTGTTGTCGATATGTTGAATATCTTGTATCTGAGAAAGGAAACGCATATATACATATACCAGATGCACTTGTGTAAACTGATTGTATTGTTCCTTTAACACATGAATATTAGTGTATCATTGTATATGTATCATAAAATGATGTATCGTAAAATCATAGATGGACTTCTATCGACATGCTACAATTGCAGATCAAAATTAGTCTATTACGGCCATTGCTCATGCAATTTGTGATCATTGCTGGCAATTGTCAATTATGTGATTGTAGGCAGCAGCAATCATCAAATTAGAGGTAGATTGTGTTTCATTTCCTACTTCAATAACTTTTTTCATCTCTCCGTGAAACAGAAACATCAATATCCTGTAGGCTTCATGACGTGTGGTTGATAATGAAAACAGCCAGACTGATATACTGCCAGTTAATTTGAAAACTTTATTGCACAACAACTGTAACAGGTATGGCAAGTAAATTAGTGCCGCCTTTGTAGTATTTTTGTAGTCAGTAAAATCGCTATTGACTGCAGCAATAAAGAGTTCTATAACTAAGGAGTTCTAGAAATTAAGGCCACCACTGGGTAGGTTCGTCTGTGGGTTTGTGTGTATATTTGTCAAGAATGGGTTTACGGTACGTGGGTGGGAAGGATTCATTGAGTGACAGGCAGAATGGCAGGTCTACGTACCACTAGTGCAAACGGTAACTGATATGTGGATCCGAGTCACGGAAAAGCTGAAACTAATGTAATATCATGTGATGTGAATACAGAATAAATTAGAGAAGCGTTGTTCTCAATCTTGATGATTGATTGTCTGATCATTTTAATTTTGACGTACTTGTATAGTTCTTGATGTTAGTTTTATTCCTTTTTATGCCTTTTATTCCTTTTTATTCCTTAATATGCATAATTCAGATACTTGTACTATGTACTAACGTGTAATGTGTTATGAATGTGTAACGTAATGTGTAATTTTTGATTGACAGGAAAAGGTCAGACCGTGCACAGAGGCAATTTAACATTATCTAGTGTCCTTGAACAGTTTAATGGACAGAAAACGAACAGGACAAGGACACATATACATATATAAAGATGCCCAAATAGCAGCGTTTAGCGTCCAGGGTGTCTGTTTAAACGTTTCTCTAATTTCATGATTCACTTTTCCCCCCAATTCTCTCTTAGTTCTTCAGTTTTCTTCCATTTCTTGAAGTTGCCCCGTTTAGAGTCATATAGCTAGCCCTGGTAGTGTTACAATACTCTCCGAGCAGAGGTTTGGGTTTTCGCTCATTTTTGGTGTGTTTTAGGCATTTTATCGGGTTGCTTTTTTGCACTGGTGTCTTTTTTTAAGTAAAAAGATACCAGTGCAAAATAAAAAAAAAGAAAGCCCGATAAAGATGTCTAAAGTAAGTCAATTTGCAAAAAAACAAGCCAACGCCCAAACCTCTGCTTGAAGAGTAGTGTTACACGCACTTCATGGATCTGTATACTGTTTTTCAGTAACGTGTGGTGCACGTGTGTATATGTAGCGGGGGTGCGGGGGCGCTTCTCTTCATTTCCCTTTCTGGTAATTACTTGGCAATATATCATATTGTTTTTTCCATTAGGCCATGTTGATTTGATTATATGGATGACATCCGCGCGCGCATGAATTTTCGGCCGTTTCCAAAAAAAAAAGTTTTCAACCATACTGTAAATCGTGCAAAACGGTTGCTAAATGAGCAAAAATATACCATAAGTTGCAAGGAAAACATTTAGAAACGATACCAATGTCGTAGAATGCCAAAATCAAAGGAAAAAAGACAAAAAATGTAAAGAAATGAATTCGAAGAGTAGCTTATTTGCCATAACATATTCTGTGCCATTTGTTCAACCTTCATGACCACGTAGATTTCATAGTGAAAGCAACTTTTTTTTTTGCAAAACCTTTTTTTTTATTCGCACGCGCGCATCAGTTTTGGGGTTCCCAGAGGATGTCATCCATATAATCAAATCAACATGGCCTAACGCGTGGTGCACGTGTGTATATGTAGCGGAGGTGCGGGGGCGCTTCTCTTCATTTCCCTCTCTGGTAATTACTTGACAATATATCATATTGTTTTTTTTTCCATTACGCATAAGAAAACTGATGCTGTGTTTCCGATTACAGTCCTGACAACAGTAGGGTTACGGTAGGAAGGGATTGTCTATCTTTTCTGTGTTTAGATTTCAAACGAAGTGATGCAACAATTTAAATACAGTGAAACTGAAATGAATCAGTGAAATGAAATGCATCAACACTGCATAGGGTTTTCAACGATATATCTTGATTATGCAGATATACATGTACATTGTAAAAGCATATGTATGTATGTACGTACTGTAACGTACATGTATGTTAAGAGAAGTTCCCATACTTCGAACACCTAAGTGCTAATGATAGATTTATATTTCTGGTGCGTTTAGACAAACCCTGTATCACAACCATGATCTGTTCCCACATTTTCCATTGTACAAAAAAGCGAGAAGAAGTTGAACACTCTGTATTAGATCAGTAACTAGAACACTTTGTATTAGCTTAGTATAGTATCCTTGTATGTTCCTTATGTATGTTTTCTACACACGTTTGTTATGTGTCTGTTAAGTCTTGACCTGTACCTAGCCCGTCGTGGCATGAATGTACAATAAAGGTATTTCAATTTCAATTTCAATAAACCTAATAAAGAACTACAACGTTTACTACACACGTGTTAACATTTTCTACTAGTGCAGCATAAATTATTAAGACTCGGAACATTCTATAACGATACCAATCTAAAGGTATGAATCTCGTGATGGTCAGTGGCAGTGACTGCGACGTCGACTATTATACAACGCTTTTGTAATCTCCAAGCAGATCATACGGTGGCAAGGCAGTATCCACTAGCCACCCCTCTGGCCAACGAATACTGCCTTGCCACCGCATGATCTGCTTGGAGGTCACACTTCGACCCTTTGACCATTGACCAGCCTTGGGGTTGACTTGTTGACCGTAGCTACATTAACATACGGACTAAAATAAACTATGTCAATACAAAACATGGCGGCCACGAACGCTTTTTCTCCAGTTCTCCTCGTGGTAAGTCACATTTTAAGGGGTAAGTTCCTCTAAGATTGCTACTGCCATTGCTATAATGCTAAAATATACTATACACAGATATCTATAACGAAATTTAGTTAAGTCAGGAACCACGTAGCACCTTGCTTCAAACATTGAAGGTGATCAAAGGTCAAGGACAATGTAAGGTTCCTATTTTTTAGCCAAATTGTATGTAATTATAAAGTTATGAGGATATAGATAAGACACTGCCCAACTAGTAGCTAAAATCAGAAGCTAAACTGATGCACTGCGCAGAAGAGAGGCGTATCCAGAGACAAGAACTCTGCAACAGACCCGAGTAATCTTACAGGTGTGCCAAATGTGTTAGAAACACATTCTCGCATAGTCCATAAGGCCATAGAACTGTTTAACCATAGCCGAAGCTGTACACGTAACGTTAGGGCTCATGTCAAGTAGGATTTTTACCATAGTCGATATTGGAAGAAGGAGGCCATATGTAGAGTAGACAACACTGTACCGTAAAATCGTGAGCCGTGAATACATTGATTTACCCACAGTCTAAAGACCAAGGACACTAGCCTCTATCTACCAGGCTTTGAGAGGCGGTTGGAAAGAGTAGAACTTGGCCAAATAGAGAGATAACATGTCAGGGTACGGTGAGGGTAGTTGGTCTGATACAGTACAGTTGGTCTGATGTGTCCTTGCTTGGTCTACAAGGACACATCCCGGACCTGTGCTCATATCTTTAATTTTATCTCAAACTGTTCCTTTCATACCAACGCTCGAAATGAGTTGACTATTCAAACTTCTACAATTTACCCCAATTTTACTAAACTTACAGACAAAGAAAAAACATTCTTCTTTTAACTTCCCCAAACCCACTAATTTTGGAAAAGGTGGGGCATTACGTCTTCCATGGTCTAAAAAGGAGAAGTCAAACCCCTTAGATATAGTCTTAGACATAGCTATAGCTCTAGACAATTACCTTTTATCATGTAGATTTTAGTTATTTTATACTCTGTTTCATTGTTCTTTTATGATTGTAATTTGAAATTAGCCTCCGGGCACGAATTTGCAATAAACTTCACATATTGAGTGTGTGAGCTCGAGTGTGTGTGTGTGTGCTTGTGAGCGTTAACATTCGAATCCCCATAGATACGGCATTCTATATTGCACAGGTACTATTGGGACTCCTCGTCGGCCACGGTTTGGGACAATCTGAGGAACCTCGGCTGATCGACCTGACCTGGACTATTGAAGAAGGGATGAACGTGTATCCCGTGCACGCAGAGTACCGCTTCACCGTAGTTTACAGGTAAGAGACTATCCTAAAGGTCCTTCATTCCTATCGCAGAGTGGAACTCGCTGTCATCAAGTACAGTAGGGACATTGTCATTAGATAGCTTTAAACAATGTTTAGAGTTAGATGTTCAAGGGTTAGATGTAACAAGTCGATCGGAGTAATGTAGCCAGCTGCCGCCGCGCCGCGTGCCTTATACCGGCTATACAGATACAGATATATCCGTCGCACGACCATCGTACGGTCGCAAACATATGCATGCTATTCTAACATTTCCTCGTAAATTATGCAAATGGGGTCACGATTTGAAAACTAGTACTTGTGCGGCGGGGTTAATTTTTTTCGGGGCGGGGGCCACGCGAGTTTTAACGGGCGAGAGATTTTCTTCGTAGTTTTTGTTGGCGCCGAAAAGACGCTAACGCTGTCGTCGCGCAAGTCTGTGAAGGATGCCAGAAAAGTAGTGGATGCTACTTGAAACGTCTGACGACTTTCAAAATCTACCCAGTACTAGTTGCTCAAGTAACTGTTTACTTGTGTAGCTCCGGCTCTCATTAGCTGGATTTCTAATCTTTATTTACGTAGAGGTTTATTTAGTTGTTTGTTTATTTGTTTGCGTAGAGGTGAACAGCCCGGCGGGTACTATCTGGAGTCCAACAACATCTTCATGGCCGAACATACGGGAACTCACCTGGACGCGCCTGCTCACTTCGCGGAAGGAGCTTGGAGACGTGAGTTACATGACAGTTTATTGTTGCTGTTGTTGTTTTTTCTCTCTTTGCTTAATCATTTGATTAATATGTTTACTTTTGTCATACAAATTTGTACTTAATATTTGTTTTCTGTCTATTATTTCCTCTGTAACTTAAAATGTACTACCCAACTGTTTTATTGGACAGAAAAGAGGAGGGTTTAATTTAACTAGTTTAACTCCCCTGGCTAATTACTCTCCCCACTTGGTGGAGAGTGGTGTTTGTTGTATTGTCCTCTGTTGGTGGCGGCATGAAAATAAGTTTTAAAAAAGTATCTTCTTCTGTCGTCCCCAGTTGACCAGATCCCGCTGGGACACCTGACGGGGCCCGGGGTTGTCGTGGACGTGAGGGAGAAGATCGGGGACAACCCAGACTACGCCATCACTCAACAGGACTTAGAGGACTGGGAACGGGAGTACGGGCGGATCCCAGACGACTGTATTCTCATGCGTAAGTCGGAAGTCGCGCTGAAGCCTTTGTGTAAATTTTTTACCAAATCCTGTATCTGTCTCGTATCTGTATACTGCCCGGTATAACCGCCTTTCGGCCTAACACACCAGCTTCGCAGGCACGCGACGCGGCGGCAGCTGGCTATATTACACCGATCGATTTGTCACACCTAACCCTTGAACTTCTAACTCTAGACATTGTTTAAAGCTATCTAATGACAATGCCCCTACGTATATATACTGTACTTTGTGACAGTGAGTTCCACTTTGCGATAGTTGAAGGCACTCTGGTACTCGAAGGCAACAAATTGCCCCTCAAATGCAGCGTTTCAGAGGGTCAAGATTTCAACATTTTCCTTTAAAAATTATCCTTTAAAATTGTACATACCGCTTTTGGGAAAATGTGTGGCAGGTGATACACAGACCACTACCAGTGTACTAGCCCCCTGCTGTAGTGGCCTGTGTGTATGGGAGTTGGGAGTTAAACACACATCACTACCAGTGGACTAGCTCCCTGCTGTAGTGGCCTGTGTGTATGGGAGTTGGGAGTTAAACACACACCACTACCAGTGGGCTAGCTCCCTGCTGTAGTGGCCTGTGTGTATGGGAGTTGGGAGTTAAACACACATCACTACCAGTGGGACCCGCCATAAGAGACCATGCTAATGGTTGCGGATAGGACATTAACTATTCAACTAAGTAACTAAGTAACTAAGTAACTAAGTAACTAAGTAACTAAGTAACTAAGTAACTAAGTAACTAAGTAACTAAGTAACTAAGTAACTAAGTAACTAAGTAACTAAGTAACTAAGTAACTAAGTAACTAAGTAACTAATTAGCTTTCTTTTTACTACCATGACTGGCACGTAGTCCGCACAGGCTGGGGAGAGTGGTACTGGGAGCAGGGAGTCAGCGCCTACCTGGGCACCGACACCAAGGACGTCACCAAGATTCACTTCCCTGGCCTGCACCCAGGGGGCGCTCAGTGGCTCGTGGACAACCGTAAAGTAAAGATGGTCGGCATTGATTGCATGGGCGCGGACACTGGAGATGCTTCTGCCAAGGTGATACGTTTGATAGAGTAAAAACAGCGATTGTAGCTTGAAAACCCAAATCCCCAACAGTTTTATTATATAAAGTAGAACCATGGTTCTACCGGGGTTCTACAGAAGGCATTGGAAGATTCCATTGCTGCATGGGCGTATATGCAGGGGTGATTTATGTGGGTGCGGGATAGGTCCATTTTTGTTACGGGGGGTGTGGTGAAGCCATCTGCAGCATTTGCTCCCGAATATATCAGGGCACTCCGGCCATCACTTATAGAGACGGTGGACAATATAAACTCGCTGGCACGTTTGCCTTCTGAGCCTTGTTTTTGTGATAAAAATTGAAGTAAAAAAATCCTAACGGTTCACAGCTTTCTGCCTTACCCCACCTAGACTGCTCCGGCCCACCAAATCCTCCTGCCCAACAACGTCCTGATCCTAGAGAACGTGGCCCACCTGGACGAGATGCCCCCTACCGGATCTACCGTGTACGCCATGCCCATCAAGATCGGCCAGGGGAGCGGAGCTCCCGCCAGGGTCTTCGCAATCGTCGACAACCGAACCAGCGCGGCGGGACCGACAACACCAAACTTCATCCTCGCCGTAACTTCAGTTATCATGATTATCTTACAGTCACTGTGAGGCAAATGCACCTCCTTCAAACCGTCTTCAAATCAATACACCAACAAGTACCGGAATACCTACAAATGTTCTGTAGAACATCTCATATCTACCAAACTAGGCACAATTCAAAATTATCTTTAAAACTTCCTAAAGTCCGATTAGAATCTGGCCGAAGAAACTTTGCGCACAGGGGAGCATTTGCCTATAACGGCCTACCTGCCACAGTTAGAGTGGCCACGTCTTACCTGTCATTGAAGAAGCTTCTGAAGCAACTCTGCTGAACTCTGACCTCCTGACTTTGGCCTGGCTTAACGACATTGATTTATGGTATACGATTTTGTTTTGACGCTTGGTTATTTTGTAACGTTATGTATTGTTAATGTGTCGATTTCATTGTTTTCATGTTTCACTTGTTACAGGGCATTCCTGAAAAGCAGTGGTTTTAAATAGCACTGAGGTTTCTACCCTGTTCAAATAAAACAGAAATAAAAAAATAAATACAGGCTGGCCTCTACCAGGCTTCGGGAGGCGGCTGAAAAGAGTAGAAATCGGCCAAATAGAGAGATACCAGGGGAGTTGGTCTGCTGGAGAGAACAGTTTGCCGCACTCGGCCTGGTAGAGGCTAAATACAGGCTATAACGTCATAGCTATAAACATAACAGCCGCTCACCAATTTCTCATCATTTCTATTGTCTTAATTGTCTACTGGTTTTATGTATCAGTTTTGTTGTCATGCACGTGCGTCACGAATTTTGTTGTGCCATGATTTTGTTTTCTATCTTGAAATGAATAAAAGAAAGAATTAAAAAAACATTTCAGCCGTCAATCCAGGAACTCTCCACAAATAATGTTAATAATTTGCATGACAACACCAA
This sequence comes from Branchiostoma belcheri, assembly GCF_001625305.1. Lineage (NCBI taxonomy): Eukaryota > Metazoa > Chordata > Leptocardii > Amphioxiformes > Branchiostomatidae > Branchiostoma > Branchiostoma belcheri. The sequence continues at coordinate 1,470,911 of NW_017803854.1, read as the reverse complement.
ACCTGGCCGTCACGGTCTCTGTCGTTATTCTGGTCATCTCAGCATTCACGTAAAATGGCCCTCAGGGAGGGCAAAACGGTTGCATACGCACCTTCACAGGTTGCCCTGCCCAATACAAAAAACACAACAACAAAATATATGTTATAATAGTCAGCAATATTACACACACGCGCACGCACGCACGCACTCACACACACACAGACACACACACACACACACACACACACACACACACAACACACACACACACACACACAACACACACACACAAGACACACGCACACACACACACACACACACACAGACAGACACGCACACACACACACACACAATGGCTGCAATACAGTATGAATTTGTCAAGACAGTATCAACTTGGCCAGGCAGTATCCAATTCTTTC
>NW_017803854.1:1467200-1470493 GCF_001625305.1 Branchiostoma belcheri | reverse complement strand
CGTTAAGCTTTACTCCCAACGATTTATGAATGTTTCTCATTGATTATGCAAATAAAGTCGTCGTTTTGTAGCATTTCCTAACCGATTATACAAATAAGGTCCTGATTAGCAGAAGTCATGTTAAATGGTGTTTACCTCTAATAAAAAGCTGTAGTGTTTTGAGGCGATTTTTGAACGGGTATGTTTTTTTACGCCAGCCAAATGGATACAGGTTTGTTCCTTCTTTTTCTTTGGGTTTGGGGGTTTGGTGACAAACATTGACGTGTTGATTATTCTCCTCTGGCGATGCCCCAGATTTCCCTTTACTGTTTTGGTGGCAGAACACAGTATTAATGGGCGACCACCGGATTTATGACGCGGGTATAAAAAGTAGTGCGGAACAAACTCTTGAATCCTGGCTAGAACGACTTATGTGAATGGTATCCAATACTCTCGCCACCCAATAAATACAGGCGGCCAAAATATCTGCTTGGAGATTAGCATATAGTGAGCTGAGAAAAGAGTCGTGCTACCGGCTCAACAACTAAACTGCCAACCAATCAGATTTCGACACATCTTGTAATCAGGTCAGGGGACAGGCTTTTGCTAATTACTCAAATCAGATATAAACACGAAGCATTATGTAGTTTTTATGTTATTTAATAAAGCACATAAAAGACAATACTTAGGTAGTTGAAGACCAATGGCAGGACAGATACTCAACAAGTTGCCAAAGGCACTTTGTACTTTTTGTGTTTTCGTAGCTTTGTTCCTCAACAGAACTGTGCATTTCCAATTCCCCCTGAGGCCAGAATCATCTGTCTGGTCTGTGACGGATGAGGATTCGGCATGTGCGCAGTTCAGACAACTCTCTTTCACTACATAACAGTGGAGACGATCTCTTGGACCAGGTAGGAAGATTTTTCCAGTTGGGATCACTCATCCTTTCACTGAATTGTCAGTTCCGGCTTGAGCTCGAGTCGATAGTCTAATGCATTATCGGATGGCATTCCATCTACGTATCTAGCCTGGGCGCTGACAACATTTCCTGTAGCTGGCAAGAAGAATTCTCTTCACACCAATACCGTATCACATCAGTCTTAAGTTAAGCGGAGTTCGTGTAGTTCTCACTTGATGTTCAAAGCTGAAGAAAAACAATGACAGGCAACTCGGCGACAGCAACCTATATCGAGGAGACCACAAACCGAGAAGGCGCCGGTTTTGCACAGACTTGCCTGACACCCGGAGCCGGTGTGCTGTATGCTCTGCTGCACACAGTTCTGGCCGCCACCGCGTCACAGTTTATGGCCCTGGGTAGCCAGGTGGGCATACCTGGGCTGCAGCTGATCTTCCTCATGAAATGTGGGGAGACCCTTGCTGCTTTGCTCTTCCTGCCCTTCTTTAGACCAAAACTGACAACTGAAAACGGACGACAAACTCTACTCCTGGTGCTGTCGACTATTACTGAGAACGCTGGATCTGTCCTCCAGTTTATGTCCTTTGTCTTCGTTGTCCCTGGGATCGCCTTCGGCATCATAAAAGGATCATTGCCTTTGGCCACGGCCTGTATTGGATTTTTGTTCCTGAAGGAAACTGTGGGCGTCGTGGATTGTTTTGGAATCGTTCTCAACGTAGCTGGTGTTGTACTAGTCGCATATGGATTAATTATAGAGAACACTTCGTCCACGCAGCGTCTGACGGCGTCCATTCTCCTTCCCTTGGCAGCAACATTCGGTAGAGCTCCAAGTCTGGTCATCTCACGGTCGCTCATCGGTGTACAGAAGGTCTCCGTTCTAACCGTGCTCTTCTACGCCAACATGACAGGAGCGGTCGTGCTACTCGGACTGACGTACTTGTTTGAGACCCCGATTTGGGCGATGTCGGCACAGACGGTGGGTAATGTTGTCGGGCTGTGCCTGTGTGGCTGCGGCGCGCAATTTGCTACAAACCTGTCACTGAAGACGGAAAAGGCGGGGATCACTGCCACCATAAGGACTTTCACCATACCTCTTGCAGTGCTGTTGGACTACATTCTTCTATCTGAGTTGCCCAGTCCGCTTAAGTCTGGCGGTGTTGTACTCATAATGTTCGGTACCGGTGTAGTGGCGGTGTATACATGGTGGAGACATCGCAAAGAAACTCTTCACAAAAATCTCATGCAGAGCTTGGACTTTGATAAGTAAGGAAAACGTGTTATTGTATAATTTATGGAATATGGTGTACAGGGTACAATGTATGGAAACAATAATTCTCCTAGACTAAATAGAATTATGACATGTGCTAGACTAAATAAAATTATGACATATGGTCACTAGAATTCCACGATCTCATACCTTGCCCAAAAAATGTCGTTAAGCTTTACTCCCGACAATTTATGAATGTTTCTCATGATTATGCAAATAAAGTCGTCGTTTTGTAGCATTTCCTAACCGATTATACAAATAAGGTCCGGATTAGCAGAAGTCCTGTTAAATGGTGTTTACCTCTAATAAAAAGCTGTATACTTAACAGAAATATAGGACAAAGGCGTGTTTTGAGGCGATTTTTGTACGTGTATCTTTTAAGCCAGTCAAATGGATACAGGATTGTTCCTTCTTTTTCTTTGGGGGTTGGTGACAAACATTGACGTGTTGATTATTAACTCGATAACCCTCGTACTATAAACTCCATCTGTTCTTATATTTACAACTGTGTTAAGAAGCGAAAGAAGCAGAGCCTGTACCCATGTAGTTTTACTATGGATATATTTTAGTCTTACATTCTATTTACCATGACCTGTACACGTGCTTAGTTAGCAATGTACAATAAAGGTCTTTCATTCATTCATTCATGCATTATTCTCCTCTAGTCCCAGATTTTCTTTTATTGTTTTGGTGACAGAACACAGTATTAATGGGCGACCACCGGATTCATGACGAGGGTATACAAAGTAGTGCGGAACAAACTCTTGAATCCTGGCTAGAACGACTTATGTGAATGGTATCCAATACTTTTGCCACCCAATAAATACAGGCAGCCAAAATATCTGCTTGGAGATTAGCATATAGTGAGCTGAGAAAAGAGTCGTGCTACCGGGTCAACAACTAAACTGCCAACCAACCAGATTTCGACACATCTTGTCATCAGGTCAGGGGACAGGCTTTTGCTAATTACTCAAATCAGATATAAACACGAAGCATTACTTAGGTAGCCTTTTTATTTATTTAAAGTACACATAAAAGACAATACTTAGGTAGCTGAAGACCAATGGCAGGACAGATACTCAACAAGTTGCCAAAGGACACTTTGTTGTACACTACGAAAACACACAAAGT